>NC_058130.1:302518725-302561649 GCF_016433145.1 Gracilinanus agilis | reverse complement strand
CAATGTTCAGATGTACATAACATATATATATATATATATATATATATATATATATATATATATATATATATGTGAGATAATGAACTAGTAATTCCATGAATCGATTGATGAATATTTATATTATACACAGAGTTCAGTGTTTACAGGGTTTTTAAATGATGGGTGATTCATTCATAGTACATGCACAAGCTTGCTTCCTGAAGAATGGGGTCATTTATTATACTAGGCTGTCTCAGGTTTGGTTCTAGAGAGGATGAGAACTCGAAAACACAGGAAATTTGGAGCGCTGAGAGTGAGCCTGACAGAGCACAGGATGGATGTACTGAAACTAAGAAGCAGGGCAAAGGCTATTCAATAGAGGAGAAAACCACCAGGCTCTCCCAGGGCAGCCAGAGTCAATGTCCAAGAAAGGCAGATGGGAAAGCATCAGCTCATCTGAAGGAAAAGGTTGGTTGGTAGCAGATTTCCCCAAATCTGAGATGTACTAATAAATGTTTAACAATTACTTCTTTGGGAGAAAGAAGTACATTGAACATATATTTAACATTTTCTCTATCACTTTCTTAGGTCTAGACCAGCCATTCCCAAAGTGGGTGCTACCGCCCCCTGGTGGGTGCTACAGCAATTGGGGGGGGGCGGTG
This sequence comes from Gracilinanus agilis, assembly GCF_016433145.1. NCBI lineage: Eukaryota > Metazoa > Chordata > Mammalia > Didelphimorphia > Didelphidae > Gracilinanus > Gracilinanus agilis. The sequence continues at coordinate 302,561,008 of NC_058130.1, read as the reverse complement.
ATGGCCACAGGTGCATTTATCTTTCATATTAATTGCTATTAAAATAAAAATTAATTTCCAGGGGGCTAAGTAATTTTTTTTTTTCAGAAAGGTGGTGGTAGGCCAAAAAAGTTTGGGAACCACTGGTCTAGACAATGAAAAAAAAATCAAATCAAACCCTGGTTTGGAGCATTTACTGATTTCTGAGATATACATGCTCACCCTGAAAATGTAAGAATCTGCTTGTGAGTAGGAGCCTGTTTGAGTTGGCTCCAGTATCCTCCTGGTTATAGGTTTTGGAGTTTGTGATGTGAGCACAAAAAATGAGAATATCCCAGCATAATGATGCCACACAGGACAATGGCTGAAGGCTATCTTCTTTCTCCTATTCTTCCCTTTCTCTCCTTCAGTATGAGCAGAGCTGAAAAAACCCCAGCTGTGCCCTATTTTGCTATGGACAACTGCTGGTGGTATTTTGTAAGTCAGGTTGTCTTTTTATAAATTAATTGTGTGAGATAAAAAGATGCTTGGAGAGATGGCTTTAAGGGTTTTGTATTTCATAGACCATGAAATTCTAGGGTGGGAGACTAAAGATGCGCCTACAGGTTACTGAATTGCAGTTTGGGTTGATGAGAAATCTTGGAACTCTCCCTTAGACATCTAGGAGCCATCAGGACATGGTGTCACTGAGGTGTTAGAGCAGATCTCAGATGTTAAACTCTGCCCTTATAACCCCTCTAAAAGGGAAACTGAGTGGAGCACAGACACTCATGCCCCATAACAACACTATGTGATACACAGTCTAGGAAGAAATTCATACTCCCCTTTGGAAAGACTCCACAGAAGAGTTGGGTGAGAAGTCATTTGAAAGAGGGAAACAAAGTGGTCTAGAATAGGAGAGAAAAGACATATGTATGAAGATGTGGCAACAGAGCTAAAATCAGAAAATGGTAGTGCTGGGAAGATACTATCAGACTAGTAGAGAAAAAGACTTACCGTTTATTTTCTGTTTCATTTTCTGCACAGAAGTAAAACGTTTTGAACTCTTCAGATGGGGGGCTGAGTTCAATAACAGATTGCTTGAAACTAAGGACCTGTTCATTTACATTATATCCCTGAAGGTAGAGCCCACCTAAAGAGGGTGAAAAGAAAAAAAGAAAGGTAAGGGAGTCATAAAAGATGAATGGAATCAGAATGGAGACAGACAAAATATGGTCATATCCTGAATAACCAGAAAAATTTGGACCTGGGGAGAGATTTTATAGATCATCTAGTCCGACTGCTTTATTTTATAGATGAGAAAATTGATATCTTAAGAGCAGAGGTGATTTGCATTTGTTCACACATTTGGTGGTAAATCTATGACTTGAAATTAAATCTCGAATTCCAACTCATTGGTCTTTCCACTACAAGTTGTATAATGGGGATTTTGTTTTTGTTCACTAAACTTATTTTTTATTTTTTTAAAACTCTTATCTTCTGTCTTAGAATCAATACTATGCATCAGTTCCAAGGAGTGGTAAGGTCTAGGCAATCTGGGTTAAGGAATGTGTCTTGGGCCAAATTTGAACCCAGCGCCTCCCATCTTCAGGCCTGGCTTTCTATCCATTGATTCACCTACCTGCCTCCAATCCTACATTTTCTTATATGTATGTTTCACATTCTCAAAGAAGAACACCTCTGAAATCTCAGTGTAGGCAATAATTAAATGAGATTTTAATTTTTTCAGTGTTTTTAAGAGATTGTCACTTGATAAAAATGGGAATGATGGAACTGCCACAATCCAGAACTTTTCTTTGAGCTTCAAGAGTATGTAAAACATTTAAAATATTAAAATTGTAATGGATCTGTTTAACATCATGGAGATGATCTGCTGAAGTAAAAAAATATGTGTTTTGAAATATAAATCTTTTCTCATGTGGCTTTTTGCTTCATATTTGATGAACTCAAGAATTTATAACAAACAACAACAAAAACCCAAACCAAACATAGAAAGTGCTGTGAGACCCAAGTTCAAATGGAAATATATATGAGGTATAATGAATTAGTAATTTCATGAATCAAAGAATTAATATTTACATTATGTGTAGAATTCTGTGTTTGCAGTCTTTTGTTTGTTTTTTAATGATGAGGGTTGAAACATTTCTAGTAATGTCCACAAACTTCTAGGAACAAAAGTGACAGATCTCTAAGGTTAGGGTCATTTCTTTTCTTTTCTTTTTTTTTAAACATTTATTATTATTCATTTTTAACCTGTTTACATGCTTCATACCCCTACTTTCCCCTTCACCCCCTGCTCTCCCCCCACCCATGGCCGACGCACATTTCCACTGTTGTAACATGTGTCCTTGTTCAGGGCCTATTTCCAAATTGTTGTTAGTTGCATTGGTGTGGTCGTTTCGAGTCCACATCCCCAATCATGTCCACCTCAGCCCATGCATTCAAGCAATCGTTTATCTTCTATGTTTCCTCTCCTGTAGTTCTTCCTCTGAATGTGGGTAACATTCTTTACCATAAATCCCTCAGAGCTGTCCTGTGTCATTGCTTTCTGCTGGTACAGAAGCCCATTACATTCGATTTTACTATAGTATATCAGTCTCTGTGTACAATGTTCTTCTGGCTCTGCTCCTCTCACTCTGCATCAGTTCCTGGAGGTCTCTCCAGTTCACCTGGAACTCCTCCAGTTTATTATTCCTTTTAGCACAATAGTATTCCATCACCAGCATATACCACAATTTATTCAGCCATTCCCCAATTGAAGGACATACCCTCATTTTCCAGTTCTTTGCCACCACAAAAAGCGCAGCTACGAATATTTTCGTACAAGTCTGTTTATCTATGATCTCTTTGGGGTACAAACCCAACAATGGTATGGCTGGATCAAAGGGCAGGCAGTCTTTTATAGCCCTTTGAGCATAGTTCCAAATTGCCAGCCAGAATGGTTGGATCATTTCACAACTCCACCAGCAATGCATTAATGTCCCAATTTTGCCACATCCCCTCCAGCATTCATTGGTTAGGGTCATTTCTATCTAAAATTGAGCTTGGCGAAGGAGAAGACCAAAGGACTGGGAGCTATAATAAGTATCTTCAAACATTTGGAGCTCTATCCCATAGAAGAGGAATCAGATGTTTTGCTTGGCCCCCCAAAGGAGGAGTGGCAAAATGTCTGAGTTTTGCCCAGTGTGAGGGACACATTTCCAACATTTAAAGTTATCCAGTTGTGGGATGGGTTGCTTCAAGAACCCTTCTTTGGAAGTTTTAAAACAGAGGCTCAATAATCATTTGTTAGGAATTTTTTTGTGAGAATTTTTCTTGGGTTGGACTAGAAGCCAGATGGGATTCCTTCCTATTTGGGATTTTGTAATTCTATGATATTTTTGTGATTCTATGATATTTTGCTTCCTTTTTAAGGAAAAAAGATGAGGTCACTTTCTACCAAAAGACTGAAATGAAAATAGAAAAAATACATAAAAATGCTTGCTAACATTTGCTAGCAATGTAATCACAGACATTCAGTTTTCTCATCTACAACAAGGGGGGAATATCGATACTTTTAGTACCTATCTCACATGATTTTCATGAGGATTAAATAAGATAAAGCACTTTGTAAATCCTACAGAGGTATATAAATGTCAGATATTATTAATATTCCTGTTTAGGATCAGGTCATTGCCACTGGAAATATATCTGGACTTACTGATTAATACATATTACATAATGAAATAGTGGAAACTGCAATAGAGGATTGTAGAAATTTAGTATCTTCTAGGTATCTAGAAGATGTAAGCTAAAACAAATCCCCATATGACAAATATGGATTTTTATTACAGAAAGACCTATTTTCCATAATGACCTTGACAGAATATTGATCTTTAAGTATTTAGAAAAAATATTTTAAATAAATGTCATCATATAAATATTCATAACTTCCAAAATCTAGAGACTTTTCAGAAGATGCAAAAATGATATGGGAATAGGACAAGGTGTTTTACTTATTGCTATTTCATTCTTCTCATCTTTTTGTGGGTTTCAGTCTATAATGGTTCAAGGACAAGTTGCTACCCTGCTATTATTTTTTTCTTTTATGTTCTATAGACAGATGCATAATTGCATTTTGTAGCTGAATAAAGGTATACAAGCTCATCATCTGTAGACTCAATGAAAGCATCATTGGTATACATCCAGTAGCAGACAATGGGATAACACGCACCCCATCTCATTCCCACAACATTTTGATTTCTTCATTAGGTTCCTCTCTTTTAAAAGCATTTTATTTCACATAGCTTGGGGATAATTAGTATTTGGTTTGATGCATCTAATAAACACAGCATTATTAAGTTTTTATGGATCAACATTCTTAAGTGTTTGGATCAATAGGCAATTTTGGGCAACATTTTGGTCTGATAATGGTTCAGTTCCAGTAGAGTTTATTGGCTGAATTCTCAAGGATACTTTAAAGTTTATATTTATAGTAATATGGGGATTTGCTGTCTGTCAGTCCACGAACAAAAGAGAGGTACTAATGTATAATTTTAGTCATTAAGTCAAGTCTAGGTATTAGGTAAATGATAAATACTTATACTTTGTAGTGATGTGTGACATATAAGGTTTTTTTTTTACCACTTCCTTGCATGATCTATATTTCTCACTAAGTCTGACTCCTTAAATATAGTCTTTCTCTTAGTTTCTAGTGATAATGTCTTGATCTTGAACTGGCATCATTGATCTTGAACTCCATCACAAACAAATTCACATGATCCAAGCTTTTGTTTGATATTTCTTTGTTGATATATTGTTGGCTGAGTTCATATGTATGTTTCTGATGGAGGATCTTTTGATTCCATTCTTGAAATTAAGCCATTTCATAGGTTCTTTCTAATAATAAACCACTTTCACTTATATTTTGAAAATACAATGTCATATATTTGATCAACCTTGATTTCTGTTTCGTGAAATGATATCTGCTTGTTTCAAAATATTTCTGTGGATATTAAACTATTGATCATATACCCAAAGAATGTCTATCACTTTTTTTCCTCTTTTTTTATGGAGAAATGTTAATTTATCTCATCAGCCCAGGGTGATGGGTCCTACATTTCATGAATATTATACAAGTTTTGTTAGGATGCTTTCTAAACCTATTAGTCCATTTTATACTTCCCAAAGCATATCACAACTGGCATTAAGCAGATGTTTAGTGCTCTAAACCTGTTTTTTTCCCATTCAAGGAAAGGATGGATCCCATTCAGGATGCCAATGTCTCAACATATTCAGGGTCAGCCTTCTCTTTGATGTCTTATTGTTTGTTATGTGTTACTTGGAGAACATTGAAGTTGTAGTATAGCACAAATTGTTCTGGTTCTGTTCATTTCCCTTTGCATCAGTTTTTACAAATCTTTCCAATTCTCTATAAAATCATCTTTTTCCTTCCTTTTTTTTTAAACCCTTATACTTCGGTGTATTGTCTCATAGGTGGAAGAGTGATAAGGGTGGGCAATGGGGGTCAAGTGACTTGCCCAGGGTCACACAGCTGGGAAGTGGCTGAGGCCGGGTTTGAACCTAGGACCTCCTGTCTCTAGGCCTGACTCTCACTCCACTGAGCTACCCAGCTGCCTCCAATTTGTTTCCTTTCTTGTATCATAATCATAACAAAATTTGTTTAGACATTTCACTATTGATAGGCATCTCCTTAGTTTCCAGAAGTACTGTTTTTTATCTCAGTGTGAAAGGGTCGGAGGTCTGAAGTTTTGCTGCTTCTAAGTCGCCATCTTCCCAAAATCTCACCAAAAGTTTTTAAAGAGGGCATGCCCTTTGACTGAGATATGCCTATATCCAATGAGATCCAGTGCTTCAAGGGAAAGAAAAACCAAATCTAACTACAGGACAGAGCTGGGGGATCCTCCTGCTGGACTCAGTTCAAGAGGTATGCCAAAAAAAAGCCTGAATTCATGAACTTTTGGGTTTGTGGGAAGGGTTTAAGGAAGAAGGATGATCCCAGGACCCCTTCCCCACATGCTGAGCTGAGTCTCCAGCAGTTCCTGGAATCTCTGGGCTGGCAAGGGCACTAGTCTGGAGGGAGGGCCTTGCTGGCACAGCTGTGCTGGGCTCAGGGAGTTGAACACAGATGGTAGGGAGGTGGCTGGAGGAGAAATGCACAGAGGGCAGCCTAATCACAGCAAAAATGCTCCATCTTGCCCCTCCCCCTTCTCTTGAGGTTTTGGTCTCAGGGCACATCAAGTTCTGCAGATCAATTTTGCCCTGGCTTAATCCCATCAAAAGGGCAGAAAAGAAGTCTTCAGAAGGCAGGGAAGATCTAACACCCCTCCCTCATAGACTGCAGAGAAAGTAGCTACAAACTTCTGTTGCTAGCTGGGGAAGACCTTATATAAGAGCGTATTAAAACCATCAGCTTAACCTAATCAATCAGCAGAGTAAAAGCCTATTCAGGACAAAATAGCCCAGACCCACTGATCCAGCAAATAGACAGAGGAGCAAGATTACAGCCAATTAAAGGGGGGGAAAGAAGGAAAAAATATGAGTAGACAACAGAAGAAGAAAAAAGAAATTTCATTCGACAGCTTCTATCCAGGAAATGAACAAAAAGCAAATGAAACAAAGAACAAGGAACTCCAAGCAAAAACACAGAAACTCCAGCAAATTGGACACAGGCTTTGGAAGAACTCAAAATACAATTCAAAAAATAATTAAGAGAGGCTGGAGATAATTGGAAAAAGGAAATACATGAATTAAAACAAGAAAATAGTGTCTTGAAAGCCAAAATCGACCAGGTTGAAAACGAGGCAAAGAAGGTGAAAGATGACCTACAAAGAAAATCATAGCAGATGGAGAAGGATGACCAAAAACCCAAGGAGGAAATTCAGTCTTTAAAAATTAGAATTCAACAACTAGAAGCAAATGACTTCACAAGGCAGCAAGAATATATAGAACAAAATCAAAAGAATGAAAAATTTGAGGAAAATATGAAACACCTCATTGACAAAACCTGAGATCTGGAAAACAAATCATGGAGAGACAATTTAAGAATTATTGAACTACTGGAACATCATGACAAAAGTAAAAGTCTGGACATCATCCTACAGGAAATTATACAAGAAAACTGCCCCAGCATCCTCAAACAAGAGGGAAAAGTGGACATTGAAAGAATCCACAGTTCACCTCCTACATTTAATCCACAACTGACAACTCCCAGGAAAAGTATAGTCAAATTCAAGAACTACCAGAGCAAGGAAAAATATTACAAGCTGCTAAGAAGTCATTCAGATACCAAGGAACCATGGTTAGGATAACATAGGATCTGGCTGCATCTACACTAAAGGACTGGAAAGCATGGAATATAATATTCTAGAAAGCAAGGGAACTGGGTCTACAACCAAGAATCAACTACCCAGCAAAACAGACTGTATTTTTTCAGGGGAAAGTATGGTCATTTAATAAAATTGAAGATTTCCAAACGTTCATAAAGAAAAAACTTGAATTAAACAGAAAATTTGATGTTCAAACACAGAACTCAAGAGAATCCCCAAAAGATAATTAAGAGAGGGGAAAAAAACAAAAAAAAAACATTTTTTTAAGGGACCAAATAAGTTCAAATGATTTGTGTCCCTATAAAAAAAGATGAAATTGGTAACTCTTAAAAAGTGTTATTATCATCAGGGTAGCTAGACGAAGTATACTTAGAGGGAACAGTAACAAACTGTATAGGATGAAATGTCAAGATATATATATATATATATATACATACAAAACTAGTGGTAAAAAAAGAGGATAATATTAAGAGAAATGGGAAAAGAAACAAAATGGAGTAAATTTATATTCCATAAAGAAGCATATGGTGGAAGCAGGGGAGAAAACCCTGGAAGGGTAAAGAGGTTGGAGACAGGAAATATTTAATTCTCACATGCATTGAAATTAACTCAAAGAGGGAAGAACAATCAGATCCATTGGGGCAGAGAATTGATTTGTGCCCTATATAGAAGTAGAAGGGTGACAAATGGACTGGTGGGGAGGGAAGCAATACTAGAGAGGGAAGAGTATGGGGGGTAGCTTTAAAAGACCCTAAAGAAAAATAAGAGGGGAATAAGAAGGGAGGGTAGAGAAAGGGAAGTAAAATAAGGGAGGGGGGTAGGGGGACAGATTAAAAACAAAACACTGGTGTAGAAGGAAGTAGTGAAAGAAGAAAGGGCAGAACAAGGAGAGGGAATCGAAATGTTGGGGAACACACAGTTGATAATCAACTCTGAATGTGAATGGTATGAACTTGCCTATAAAATGGAAGCAAATAGCAGAGTGGATTAGAAACCAAAATCCTACCACATGTTGTCTACAAGAAATACATATGAGGCAGGTAGACATACATAGGGTAAAAGTAAAAGGATGGAGAAAAATTATTGGGCTTCAACTGAGAAAAAGAAGGCAGGCATTGCAATCATGATATCTGACAATGCCAAAGTAAAAATAGATATGGTTAAAAGAGATAGGGAAGGTAATTACATCCTGATAAAAGGCAGTATAGACAATGAAGAAATATCAGTACTCAACATGTGTGTACCAATTTGTATAGCATTCAAATTTCTAAAGGAGAAACTGGCAGAGATCAAGGAAGAAATAGTAAAACTTTACTAGTAAGAGACCTAAATCTTCCTCTATCAGATCTAGATAAATCAAACAAAAAATAAATAAGAAAGAGGTAAGAGAGGTGAATGAAATCCTAGAAAAATTAGAGTTAATAGATATGTGGAGAAAAATAAATAGGGACAAAAAGGAATATACCTTTTTTTCAGCAGCACATGGTAATTCGCAACAATTGACCATGTACTGTAATGCAGGGTCGCAGTAAAAGCTTTTGCTTTTGCAAACCAACTGTAGCAGCCCTGATAGTTGGAAGGGACGGAATGTTGACCCTGGTCTCACAGCAAAAACCGTTGGAGCCCAGGAGTATAAATATTCCTGCAGAACCAACTGAGGGGCCTTTTGCTTTTAGTGTTTTGGGGGCTTTGCCTGATTTCCCTGGACCTCTCCCTTGACATCCTGCTATTCCCTGGATTTCCCCATTGGGCCCTGGGAGGAGGGTATTTTGGTGGGTGGAAATCGTGGGAACTAGTTTCTATAAGCAGGCAGGGACAACCTAAACCAAGCCATCACCTTATCTAGTAATCTGCTAAACCTTATTACCTCAGGGCAGTGAAATTATCCTTGGCTGAGGGAGCTGGCCTCCCTCAGCCTGACCCCTCTCTTCTGTGACCCTTCCCCCAGCACCAGCTTCTCCTTTAGCAGCAGTTACCAGACCTCAACCCCTTTTCCCTCAGCTTACTCCTGGCAAAATAAACCCTTTTGACTTTTATACAAAGAGCTTCTGGTGAATCATTGTATCATTAACTAGGGTAAAGGCTGAAGAGGGAAAGGAATAACTTTCTTTTATTTCTTGAGGGCTAAACCATCTTGGGCAGGAAGTGGATTAGCTTCCTCTTCCTGTACGCTGGGATTTGTTCTCTGGAAGGGAGGGGCTCTTTACTCCTCTCCTCAAGGGAGCTTAGAATAACAGCAGGAAGTTGAATAAAACCTTTGGCCAGGCTTTTCACAATTTCTGGCTGACCTAAGTTGCTCTGTATTAAGAGATAGCCTTCCCTGCCTGGAGACCCAGCTAATATCACCCTGACAGCCCTCAAGTACAAGCCTCATTGATGAACCCCATCATATTCTCCATTTATTCCATAACAGTACTAGAACACAGAAACATGGCAAACAAATGCAAAAGAGCAGAAATAATAAATGCAATCTTTTCAGATCATAATGCAATAAAAACTTTTTCTGTATAGTTTCAAATTGCTTTTTAAAATGGTTGTGCCCATTCACATGTCTACTAACCATGTAATCAATGGGCCTATTGTCCCACTACCCCTCTAATATTTATTTTCCCTTTTTTTTGTCATCCTTATTCATCTAATGAGTGTGAAATGGAACTACAGGATTACTTTAATTTTCATTTCTCTAATTACTAGTAATTTGGAGATAGATAACCTGGTTTCTTCTCTTGAGAACTGCTTGATGTGTAGACCATTTGTCAATTGGTGAATGGTTATGGCCCAGTTCTAGTAAAATTTATTGATTGAATTCTCCTGAATATTTTGAGAACTAACTGTATTTTAGTAAGAGGATTTGTCATCTTCTTAACCATTAAAGAGAGCAAGCTTCTGATGTATAATTCTAACCATTAGGTCAGGTCATATTTTGCAAGGTATTTCAGTAGGTGCTAAATTTTCCTGTGTCTGAAGGGTTATGTTGCACAATTTCTACTGTATTTTTTTCTGGCATGGTCTACATCATTTAAGTAGTCCAAGATCTTGTCTGTAATTTTTGATGGAAACAACCTTATTTGGATTCATTATCATAAACTTTTCCATTTCTATAGAGAAATGTATATGGCAGTTGTTTATATAATGTTTCTCTGTGGATATATTGTTGCTTGAGTTTATTTTGGTGTTATTTGTGGAAAGTCTTTTGGTTCCATTGTTGGACCTTAGTTATTTTAGAGACTCTTCTATGGGTCTTGGTGCTCTAAGGTTGGTAAAAACCTATCCAATGATACTGAAGAATCTTCTTAATAGTGATGATGAAAACTCTATCTCAAATATATTATCTTTCTCTACCTCTTTCTTCTTATCCCTCTCCCAGGGGCCACTTTGGTACTGTGTGCATTAACAGGGAAAGAGATAGATCTTTGTCACCAACCAGATAAATGTTCCATGCCAATATGTTATTAAAGAGCTGGTAAGGAGAGAATTTACTTCTAGCAAGTTGGTCAGGGAAGATGCAGATATTTCTTCTAAAAAATAATGGTTTAGGGATTTGAGAAATGCAAGTGAAAATGAAATACTTTTTTCTTTCTTAGAGGCATGGTAATATCCTTAAATGCAAATTCTGAATAATTTTTATTTTCAAAGAGCCTGTTTCATATCTAATATTTTGGCAAAGCAGAATTATTTAGAAAGTCAGATTATTTTCTTATAAACTATGACTATTAGAAGACTTACAAAATAATTTTTTAAAACTCTAACCAGTCCCAATGATATAGTTTAACCAAATGGTATCAACCAATATAAAATGGCACTTGTATTTACCAAGGCCTGGTAAATGGAACTGAAAATAAAATGTGAGATTAGCAGTAGATGTAGAAAAATGGGATTACAGGCTAAATCCAGATTTCTTATATTTGATTTCTAATCATCCTCAGTCATTTCCCAGTGTCCTCTATCTCTTCCAGGAGCATATTTGGAGACTTAAACCAATGAAGAATTAGACCCTGGAGATAATAACTTTCAGAGATAAAACTTTCAGAGAACAGAAGCATTTTGTGAAGTCCATTTAAGTCAGGACCCAAGTTGAGTTCATCAATAGTCCTCAAAAAAAAGACCTGTTCCTCAGTTTCCTGGTCAACTGCAGATTAAAGTTAAGAAGAGTGAGGCATTTTTTATGTGTTTGAAGGTAGTAGGACCCACTTGCTAAACTACACCATCAGTAAGGATGCTCCCTCCACCTCTTCTGGCAGTAACACCTTTACATTTACCAGCTGATTACCAGCTCCAAAGAATTTACTTGCCTATGTCCTAAGGGCATTTGGATGAGATGTTCAAAGGGTGAATGGAGGATGGGTAGTGTAGCAGAGGAAGATCTGACTTAAGGTTACTTGTACACATGGCCTACTCTTTTCAGATAATGATTACTATTGTTCATGTGAATTTGTTGGTGTTAAAAAGAGTCCTGCTGATTTTTCTTTTAGGTCTTAGGGTACCAAAGTCTCACTGATTTCCAATTTAAAGTTTTGAGGAGAATAAGTTGGGAACTATTGATGCTAACTAATGATGCTAACACTCCCCAAATGCTCAAGGTAGTGACAGAAGTCCAGAAGATTATAGGATTAATTTTTCTTCTTATTTCATAACAATTAGTCCAATCATTTAAAAATGCTTTTGAATGATATGGAGTACCTACCTGTGGCCTGAGTGGAGCGAATACTGGCATAGAAATACAGACAGCCATCCTTCAGGATGCAGTAATATTGGGCCCAAATATCCCAATTCCTATCCAGCTGGTGTAAGAGACCTAGACACTCTGGGTTCTTGATGGCCAAAGGTGGAAGACTGCTGTTATGCAGTGTTACGTCTATCCAGACATGGTTCTGTGTGTTCAGCACAAAGGAATAATTTTAGATACAAAACTGGAGAGATAAATAAGAACTATAAAAAGTCATAGAATCATACATTGGAAGGGATCTTAGTTATCATTAACCATGCCTTACCCAAATCATAAATCTCTACAGTAACAGCATTAAATCTCTTTTGGTGAAAAGGAGCTCAGTACTTCAGATTTTGAACACTTCTAATTATTACAAAACTATTATATTAACTAAAATTTTGCTTTCTCATAATTTCTACCATCTAGAGCATCACATAATAAACTTAATACTTCTTCCACAGCCCATTCAAATATTTGAAGACATCTTTCATATCCATTATAAATATTTTCTTCTCTGTCCTAATTGTCCCAAATTCTCTCAGCTGATGTTCAAGTTTCCTTGTTTCAAGTCCCTTTACCATTTCAGTTCTCCTCATCTTTATGGGATTCAACTTGTCAATGCTTTTCTTAAAATGTGGCACCAAGAATTATGACAACCTGAGCCTTCATTTAAACAGCCCTAATGAAATGACTTTTCTTGCTAAAATAACAGACATCTGGAACAATTGCAAGAGTTGGTGCAGATTGGTAAGGTGGGAGCACGGATTATGCATTTTAATATTCAATTGTTTTTCAGTTGTGTCTGACTCTTTGTGACCCCATTTGGAGTTTTCTTGGCAAAGATACTGGAGTTGTTTGTCATTTCCTTATCCAGCTCACTTTATAGATGAGGAATTAAGGCAAATAGGGTTAAGTGACTTGACCAGGATGCATCTGAGTCAAGACTGAATCACTTAAATGTCTGAGGCCAGTTTTAGCTCAGGAAGATGAATCTTCCTGATTACAGACCCTGCACTCTATCACTATGCTACCTAGATACCATGATTATATACTGTCTGAGAAGATTTCTGCATTAGGCAGAGAAATTATGTTTGAAAAAACAATTCCACTCATGTTTATGGTTCCCTTGATTCTGCATTCACTCCCTGGTTTGAGACCATGACTATGAATTCCTTTTCTGTCTTTAGACTACATCCTTGGACTTAATTTCCTTTTGAACTCTAGTTTGAAGATATTCTCTTTAACTTCTTGATCATAATTCATAATTCAGAGCTATTATTTTACCTAAGGGATATATTTTCTTCTAGCTCTAATTAATCTCTGGAAATGATTGTTTCTTTTGCCTACCAGACAGGTTCTCAAAAATTTGAAATTGGAGCCATTTTTCTTCCTCCTTTTTTCAGGAAGTATTAATTTCTTCATAGTTGCCTTAGGCTGATAGGCCTTGGATTTCATTCATATTGTAGAGGTTTTTGTTAGATTACTTTCCAAATCTGTTATGGCCCATTTTATAATTCCCATAGTGTCCATTATGACAAATATCATGTAAATGTTAATTCTGCTTTAAACACATTTTTGTCATTCAGTTTTGATTTCATGATGCCAATGAGTCTCTTTACATTATTTTGAGTACCAGCTTCTTGCTAAGCATTTTTGTTCTGGTATTTTCAGTGCAAATGCAATTCCTTTCAGAAGAAAACATAGGCAGAAGAGAAGAGCTTAGCCTTAATTCTATTGTTTTCATCTAATGTATTAGCTATTTCTCCCAAATTTGTGTAATCTTCAAATATGATGAGCAAGAAATCTATACCTTTATCCAAATCATTGCTGAAAGCACAGATCCCTGGACCAACTCTATAGAGATCTGCAAAGCAGACTTTCAACCATTAACAAACCATTCATTTTATTAGATCTTTTTAAAACACAAATGCTGATTCTCTATTAGCCATTACTTTCCCCATCATTTCTAACACAAAAGTCATTCTCCTTGGGGGGAAAAATAGAAAATAAAAAAAGAATTGGGAAATTCTGCTTTCTCTCTGTTGTGTTTTCATAGTTTTATCTATCCCAAAGAGCATTTCTATCCCTTCTTTGATCCTTCTATTTTTTCAATACAACAAGCCTTTTTGCTGTCCTTAGCTTCAACCACCAGCCTCAGATCATTCTGAGCCTCAAATTTTATAGGCTTATATCAATTTTATAAATTCATCCTCTGTTACCTGCTCTTGATTCTATATTCTGTAATTATTTTTTTAAAAAAACAACTTTGTTGGTGAGATTTCCTTTGCACCAAATACATTAGAAGAATAAGTATTCTTTTATAGTGAAAAACCAGGGGGAAGTATATGGGAATGGAAAGGGTGCCTCAGTATAGAAAGTTCCAAATTCTACTCTGCACATATTAATACCTACCAATAGATTGGTTAAAGTTTGGTATTTAATTTGTCTTAGGACATTCTTAAGATATCCTTTGTGACCAGAGGGAATAGCCTGGTTGTTGCATACAGCTCGTCAATTGAAAAAATCATTTACTTATTTTTAACATCTTTTTTCTTTTAAATCTCGAGTTCCAAATTCCCTTGTTTCCTCCAGATCCTCCCCCACCCACTGAGAAGATAAAGAACATGATATCAGTTATACAAGTGAAATCATGCAAAAATGTTTTCATATTAGCCATGTTACAAAAAGAAGCAAGAAAAATAAAGTGAGAAAATTATACTTTAATTTTCACTGGAAGTTGATTAGTTTTCTCTGTGGAAGTGGATAGCATTTTTCATCATAAGTCCTTAAGAATTGACTTTGATCATTGTATTACTCAGAATAACTAAGTCTTTCATAGTTGATCATCATTATAATCATCTCCTAGTTCTGCTCACTTCATTTTTCATCAGTTCATATGGATCTTCCCAGGATTTTCTGAAATCATTCTATTCACTATTTCTTATGGCACAATTCTATTCCATCACAATCATATACCTCAACTTGTTCATCCATTTCTCTATTGATAGACATCCTTTCAATTTTGAGTTCTTTACCACCACTATAAATATTTTTGTAAGTATAGGTGGTATTGCTGGGTCAAAGAGTACACATAGTTTCATAGCCCTTTGAGCATAGTTCCAAATTGTTCTCCATAATGTCTGGATCAGTTTACAACTCTACCAACATTTCATCAGTCTCCCTATTTTCCTATATTCCCTCCAACATTTGTTATTTCTAATAGAGGTGAGGTAGTGTCTCAAAGTTGTTTCAATTTGCATTTCTTTAGTCAATAGTAATTTAGAGCATTTTAAAATATAACTATAGATAGCCTTGTTTTTCCTTCTGAAAATCACCTTTCTATATCCTTTGACCACTTACCAGTTGAAGAATGGATCTTAATTTAATAAATTTGACTCAGGTCCCTACAATTTGAGGAATGAGATCTTTATCAAAGGAACTTTCTGTAAAAAAATTTTATATTATTTCATTGTCTATGGTACTTTTTAGCAAAATGTTGTTTTCTTGATTATTTCTTTTAAATTGGGTCTATTTTTGCTTTTGCTTGTCTGAGATCATGATTGCTACCTCTACCTTTTTTTTTTTAAATTTCAACTGAATAGAAAGATTCTAGTCCATAACTTCATTTTAATTCTGTATATTTGTCTTTCTGCTTTAAGGCTGTTGAATATAATGTTGGACTCTGGTTTTTAAACCATTCCACTATCTGCTTCCATTTTATGAGTGAGTATAACCCATCCACATTCAGCTATGATTACTAATTGTATATTTCTCCCTATCCTATTTTCTTCTGTTTATTTTTCTCTCTTTTTACCCTGTTTCTCTTCAAAAGTCTGTTTAGCTTCTGACCACTGCCTTCCTTAACCCCTCTCCCCTCTTCTCTCTTAATTACCTTCTTTCATTCTCTTATTATTGCTCTCCTATTTCCCTGTTGGGAAAGATAGATTTCTATACCCAGCTAAGAATGTAAACATATATTCTTCCCTCTTTAAACCAATTTAGCACTGCTTGCTACCCCTTCATTTCCCCTTCACTATAAAATCTCTTCCTTAGTGCTTCTGTTACATGGGATAAATTCTCTCATTCTTCTTCTCCCTTCCCCATTCTCCTAGTGGATCCCTCTTTCTTACTCCTACCTTTTTTTCTGACCATTACAACATCATCAAGTCATACCCATACCTTCTATCTATGTAGACTTGTTGTAAATGTACTAAAAATAATACATTTCATAGATGTTATATGTATCCTTCTCTTTCATTTGTACAAAGAAAACAGAATAATAGCTAGGGTTGTGCTGGAGCCAACTCTAACCAGATTCCTGAGAGATGATTATTAAATTTTTAATGTGAGCATTTATACTTCAACAACTGATACAAATTAACACTTGATTGTTGAGACCTAAAAATGTGTTAATAAGGCAGATTAGACTTAAAAGGGTATGTGCACATTCATCTTTCAGGGTTGTCATGTATGGTTGTTAAACATTTATCTGTATCGCTCTACAGATATTGCTTGAACTCAGCAATATGGTTAGTTTCTTTCCTAGAAGTTTCTAGGAACGGAGTCATCATTAGATTAGAGACCTGGAAATCAGAAGATAATAATAATAATAACTGGAATATTTATGCTATTTTAAGCTCTGAAATTCCTTATATCCATTATCTTAGCTGAGCTTCACAACCAGAAACAGGTCAACAGATTTGGAAGAGTGATCTCATGATCAATAGTATCAGAGCTTGGTGAAAAGTGAAAAAGGTTCAGTAGCTTAGAGATAGATGAGTCTTCTGTCCATGCTGTTCACTTCCAAGGGTCTGAATGGGGGAAGAGGGGCTCAGAGCTAGTTTCATTCTCTGTGATTTGCTTCTTTGGCAAGTGTGACCCACCTGGTACAGATGACTCACTGTTTGTTTTCCTTCTTTGTTTTTTGATTTCCTCTCTACTCTTGACATAGTAGAAAAAAATGTCAAGGAATAGTTCTTGCTGAACTTTTTTTTCATGTGAATTAGAACCCTACTGGGAGTCTGTGTGCCCATCTATTATGCCTTTGTGCATTTACTCTAAGGAGAGTAAATATTCCAAAATTCTAAAGCTCATTCGGATGTTGTGCGAGTATGAATATTGAGTGATAAAATGAGCCATAGGCCTTGTTGTGATAGCATAATGTTGGTAGTTGTTTTTTTTTTTAAAAATGAGGGCGATAGCACCCTGGGCAGTGAATTCAACTTCAAATCTTCAAAACCTTCTTTGAAAACTTAAAAACTGACTTATGGAGGTTGAAAAGTTGAATAAAGGAGACTATCCATCAACAAAGCCTTTTGCCAATAATTTTTTTAAAGCAATTTAAAAAGTTTCTTCAAGGAAATTAAAAATCTCCATTAGGACTTTTCTGGCCTCAACTCCAAAGCAGAATAAATAACACTAATGGTAACTTAGAGCCCTTCCCCTTGAAATGCAGTAAGTATAAAATTCAAAATGCAACAGTGTAAGCAGAAAGGAAACCATAGCCAAAACTCAGTGACTTAAATGACAGTCTTGACTTCTGTTTATTCTTTTTCTTATTGGTTTACAGGTCAAATCAATTACAGCACTGTTCCAATGTTGGAGAAGAGGGTTTGGGAAGGCATAAAGATCTAAAGCACAGATAGATTAAGGATAGAAAGCCTGAAAAATTAGAGTAGCTCTCCTTTACTTATGTATGAAGAACATATTGCTAACAGGGTTATTGAGGCTTCAGTGAGAATAATCCACATTTTTTCATTAGAAGAGAAAATGGGAATTGGTCCAATTTACTTAGTATGAGGGACTGCCATTTCACACTTTTCTGCAGATACCACCCAGGGTCTCTGGGAAGGATAAAATGCACAACACTAATAGGAAAAGAGAACTACAGGAAGGCAATTCTTCTACAGAATCTGTTGACTTGACATTTTCTTTCAAACCTTTTAGAATAATGTTATCTGGCCACAAAGTTGACTACATGACATGACACTGAATTTTCTCCTTTGCCCCTCTGAAACAAAAAAACAACATAAAGACAGAAAATTAACAGAAACTATCTATTACCTGACAGACAGGATGGGCAGCTTTGTCCATTGCTTCTAGCCACCTGAAACAGAGCAGAATGAGAGTAG
The DNA here is from genome assembly GCF_016433145.1 of Gracilinanus agilis. Lineage (NCBI taxonomy): Eukaryota > Metazoa > Chordata > Mammalia > Didelphimorphia > Didelphidae > Gracilinanus > Gracilinanus agilis. The sequence continues at coordinate 302,542,862 of NC_058130.1, read as the reverse complement.
CTTTTCTTAAAAAGTGTGAAATACAGTATTCCACTAAAGTTCTGCATCATTATGGCAAAGAAGAGACCAAGGGTTCTTTTTTTGGAGGGGAAAGAGCTTTTAAAAAAATTCAACTTTATTCTATTTTCAGGTCTGCATTGTTCTCTTCCCTTACCCCTTACATTTAAAAAGCAAGAGAAAAACAGAACCTATTGCAAACATGTAGAGTCAAGTGAAATGAATTCCTGCTTTGGCCACATTATAAAAAAAAGTCTCAATCTTCATTCTAAATCCATCACCTCTCTCTGGAGCTGGGTGGAGTTATTTAGCAGGTTTCAACATGGAAATCCCCTGAAACTGTACTTGTAACTGTGGATTCTTTTTTTTAATTTTTATTTATTTATTTGTTTATTTTCATTTTGAATATTTCCCCCTAGTTACATATTTCATGTTCTTTCCCTCTCCCCCAAACCCCCTTAACCCCATTTAGTTGATGCACAATTCCACTGGATTTTACGTGTATCATTGATCAAGTCCTAATTCCATATTATTGATAGTTAGACTAGAGTTATCGTTTAGTGTCTTTATCCCCAATTATATCCCCATTAGCCCATGTGTACAAGCAGTTGTTTTTCTTCTGTGTTTCTCCTCCCACAGTTCTTCCTCTGAATGTGACTAGTTTTCTTTCTCATAAGTGCCTTAGCCTTGCTCTGGATCCTTACATTGCTGCTAGTACAGAAGTCCATTACATTTGATTTTACCACAGTATATCAGTCTCTGTGTACAATGTTCTCCTGGTTCTGCTCCTTTCACTCTGCATCAGTTCCTGGAGGTCATTCCAGTTCACATGGAGTTCCTCCAGTTATTTATTCCTTTCAGCACAATAGTATTCCATCACCAACAGTTACCACAATTTGTTCAGTCATTCCCCAATCGAAGGACATTCTCTCATTTCCCAGTTTTTTTGCCACCACAAAGAGCGTGTCTATAAATATTTTTGTATAAGTCTTTTTCCTTATTATCTCTTTGGGGTAAAATCCAAGCAGTGCTATGGCTGGATCAAAAGTCAGATAATCTTTTAAAGTCCTTTGGTTATAGTTCCAAATTGCCATCCAGAATGATTGGCAACTCCACCAGCAATACATTAATGTCCCAATTTTGCCACATCCCCTCCAACATTCATCACTCTCCCTTGTTGTCATTTTAGTCAATCTGTTAGGTGTGAGGTGATACCTCAGAGTTGTTTTGATTTGCATTTCTCTAATTATTAGAGAGTTAGAATACTTTCTCATGTGCTTATTGATAGTTTTGATTTCTTTAATCTGAAAATTGCCTATTCATGTCTCTTGCCCATTTATCAACTGAGAGATGGCTTGATTTTTTGTACAATTGATTTAGCTCCTTGTATATTTGGGTAATTAGACCTTTGTTTGAGTTTTTTGTTATAAAGATTTTTTTCCAATTTGTTGCTTCCCTTCTAATTTTGGTAGCATTGCTTTTGTCTGTACAAAACCTTTTTAGTTTAATATAGTCAAAATGATTTATTTTACATTTTGTGATTTTTTTCTAACTCCTGCTTGGTTTTGAAATCTTTCCCTTCCCATAGATCTGACAAATATACTATTCTGTGCTCACCCAATTTACTTATAATTTCCTTCTTTATATTCAAGTCATTCACCCATTCTGAGTTTATCTTGGTATAGGGTATGAGATGTTGATGTAAGCCCAGTCTCTCCCATATTGTTTCCCAATTTTCCTAGCAGTTTTTGTCAAATAGCAGGGTTTTGTCTCCAAAGATGGGTTCTTTGGGTTTATCGAAAACTGTCCTACTGAGGTTGCTTACCCCTAGTCTATTCCACTGATCCTCCCTTTTGTCTCTTCGCCAGTACCATATTGTTTTGATGATTACTGCTTTGTAGTATAGTTTAAGATCTGGTACTGCTAGGCCACCTTCCTTCACATTTTTTTTTCATTATTTCCCTTGATATTCTTGGTCTTTTGTTCTTCCAAATGAACTTTGTTATAGTTTTTTCTAATTCAGTAAAAAAAAGTTTTTTGGTAGTTTGATAGGTATAGCACTAAACAAGTAAATTAATTTGGGTAGGATGGTCATTTTTATTATGTTAGCTCATCCTACCCATGAGCAATCAGTAACTGTGGATTCTTAAAGACTATAGTTTAAGCTCTGCCAGATTGTGCAAAGTTAGAAAGCCTTTGAGTATCATTCCAGTACAGTCTGTATATGTTGTCTATTAATTGGTGCAGATAAAGGCAGTGAGACTTTTCATGAAGGGGGTAACCATAAGGTGATATTTTTTTTTCATCCTCAGAAACTCAAGGATAGTGAATCCTAAGGTGTATAAGGGATGGTGATGAGCATCTATGGAGAGACTATTCATTCTGAAGAAATCACAAATGCTTCCAAGTATGTCATAAAGTTGAATTAGAATAACCTGTTGAAATCCATTGTTCAAACAGAATAAGATGCTTAATTAAATGAAAGGAGTGCTTGAATTAAGTCTTAAAAGAAGCTAAAGATTCCACTAGTTTGAGGTTAAGAGGACAAGAATTCCAGATAGAGGGCACACGTAAGACAAAGGCACATAGATAAGAAGTTCTCATGTAAAGGAACAGTAAGTAAGACACTATAGTCAAGCCACAGAGAGCAGGGAGGATAATAGTGTGTTTGAAACAGAACAAAACAAAATGGGAAAGAGCCATTTTGTGAAGAGCTTTGAAGGCTAAACAGAGAAGTTCATTTTTGAACCTAAAAGCAACAGGAAGCCCCTGGAATACATTTAGGAAAATCACTTTGGCAGCTGTGTAAAGGATGAATTGAAGTGGGGTGACACTTGAGTTAGGGAGTCCAATTGGAAAATGAATGCAATAGTCCAGACAAAGGTGATGAGGGCCTGAACTAGGTAAAAGCTAAATGATAGAAAGCCTGGTCATTAGTACTATTGGATGAGATTTAGAGTGTGAACTAGCAGGTCATTATGACACCCTTTAAAAATCCATTCTGAAAGAAAAAAAAAGAGACTAAAAGTTACAGAATACAAATTGTCATGCCATGTACTGGGTCAAATTTTCTGCTGTGTATAATTCTGTTCCTTCTTCCATTTCTGATCCTGTAATAGGGAAAATTTAGATATTATATAGATATATATTTAAGGTGTGGTCGCCAGGAATCAATCATATCTAGATTGATTCCATAATTAAAACAGACCCAAGTCAGGATGGGTTTTATGGTAGTTTATTTACAATTAGGAAGGTTGGAGGTAAGGAGAGAGAGAGAGAAAGAGAGAGAGAGAGAGAGAGAGAGAGAGAGAGAGAGAGAGAGAGAGAGAGAGAGAGAGAGAGAGAGAGAGAGAGAAACTCTGGTCTGGACCAACGGAGGTCTGGACCGAGTGAGAATTAAAAGATTAATTAAATTAGGCTACTAGCCACAAGGCCTTAGCAATTAGAGAGGCAAAGAAGCCTTCTTAAGGTAGAGACTCTGGAAAACGCCAAGGTAGGCCCAAGGAAGTCAGCCTAACTTACCCACGTGACAATTCTGAGGGGAAGCTGCCTGAGGTCTCAGCCAAGATCCTTCAGCACCAAGTTCAAAGAGAGAACTGCCTCAACAGGAAGTTTACCATCATATTTGAAAGATAGCAGCTTTCATCACTTCCTGGAGGTCCACCTCTAATTCAAGTGGACAAATGGCAGCCTCAACACTGTTTTTGGACTGCCCAAAGGGCAGTCCCTTGTCCTTGATTTGTTACTTATTGTCACATGTGGGTAACTCATCTCCCCTCCCCACTAAGGGAGGTGGGGATGACATTATCTCTGGTGGCTAGAGTTTTAACTATGAATGGGCTTGAGCTAATTCCATTTACACAATCCCCCTGAACTAGAATAACACAAACACAAAAATCAGGAATTGGGAATGGGGGCAAACAGTGACAGAGACAAAGACAGAGAGACACAGAGATGGAGAGAGACAGAGACTGTGATAGAGAATAGTAGAGACAGAAGGACAATCAGAGAAGAAAGATAGAGAAAAGAGACAGAAATGAAGGAGAAAGAGAGAGGGGGGAAGCAAGAGAGAAAGAGAGACAGAGGCATTCAGAGATAGAGAGAGCTGGAGACAGAGACACAGAGAAGAGAGAGATAAGACAGAGAAGAGATACAAAGATAGAGTGACAGAAAAGAGAGACAGAGGAGAAAGAGAGAAAGGGAGAGAAAGATAGAGAGAGAAACAGAGACAGAGACACAGAGGGAAACAAAGGTAGAAACAGAGAGATAGAGACAGACAAGACAGAAGAGAGACAGACAGTGACAGAGATAGAGAAGGCAAGAGAAAAAGACAGAGACTGAGAAGCAGGAAAGAAAGAGAGAGGGAGAGAGAGAGAGAGAGAGAGAGAGAGAGAGAGAGAGAGAGAGAGAGAGAGAGAGAAACCAGTGAATTAGTAATGAATTGATTACCTTTTCATCTCTTGGTTTGAGGTGGCACAGAGGCAAAAAGTCCTGGTTCCAGATTGAGGCACACATTTAAAGACAAATGGTTTTCCCAAGCTGCTGTCTATTCCAACTTCTGCACCTTCTAACTTCGTTACATGCAGTGGTCTATGTTTTCCTTCATCCTGTAATCAACACAGCAAAATCTAAGCAGTAGGATTTGCTGCTGTTGTTCAGTCATTTCAGTTGTGTCTAACTCTTTATGATCCCATTTGGGGTTTTCTTGGCAAAGATATTGGAATCATTTACTATTGCCTTCTCCAGCTCATTTTATGGAAAAGAAAACTGAGGCAAATAAGATTAAATGATTTACCTAGAGTCACATTGCTAGTAAGAATGAGGTCTGAGTTGAACTTAGTTCTTCCTTACTTCACAATCAGTGCTCTATACATTGCACCACCTTGCTCTAAAGATAGCTACACAAAAAAGCTTTGGACAGAACCCCCTCCACCCTTGGGGCAAAGCCTAATTTTAACACAAAAGTCAAGAAAGAGGTTGGAAAAATAGCAAACAAAAAAACTAAAGAATCTGACCATAAAAATGATTATGGTGACAAAGAAAATAAAAAAGAAGAAGACAACAAAGTCAAAATAGTTATATCTAAGCCCGTAAAGAAAAATGTTAATTTACTTCAGGCCCCAAAAGAATTCCTAGAAAAGCTCAAAAAAGATTAAAAATTCAGATAAAAGAAGTAAGGGGAAAATTGGGGAAAGAACTGTGAATGATGTAAAAAAATCATGAAAAAAGGCCAGCTTGGTAAAGGAGGCACAAAAAAATTAAAGAAAATAACATCTTATTAAAGCAGAATAGGTCAAATAATGAAAGAGGCAAAAAAAATCCCCCAAAGAGAAATATTCATTAAAAAGCAGAATTGACTAAAAGGAAAAGGATATATAAAACACTGAAGAGAACTCCTTAAAAATTATAATTGGGCAAGTGGAAGCTAATGACCAAGAATTGCCTACCTACCCAGCAAAATTAAGTATAATCCTTCAAAGGAAAAAAGATAGGAATTCAATGAAATAGAGGACTTTTAAGCATTTCTACTGAAAAGACCAGAGCTGAATGGAAAATGTGTTTCAAATGCAAAATTCAAAAGAGACAGAAAAAAGTCAAACAGAAAAGAGAAATCATAAGAGATTCAATGACATTAAACTTGTTTATATTACTACCTAGGAAGATACTATTTGTAACTCCTAAGAACTTTATCATTATTAGGGCACAGTGTGAGTTGACTAGGATAAGATATTTTTTTAAAAATTGATTAATGGCTGAGAAAGAGAAGTATATTGGGAGAAAGGGGAAGGAAGAAGTAGAATGGGGTAAATTATCTCACACAAAAGAGGCACAAAAGAGTTTGGGCACTTGCCCAAAACAATGGGGAAGAAGATAGGGGATACAGGGAGGGAGAGGACTTGAATCTGACTTTCATGGTAATTGCTCAGAGGAAATAACATACATACTGGCTCACCTATAGAAATCTATCTTACCCTACAGGAAAGTAGGAAGTGAAGAGGATAAAAGTAAGGGGGATGCTGATAGAAAGGAGGGCAGATTAAGGGAGTCATAGTTAGAAGCAAAATTTTTGTGGATGGACAGTGTGAAAGGAGAGAGAAGGAAACTGTAGAAAAGTTTCTACAGCAAAATTCTTTGGAAAGGTCTTTGTTTCTCAAATATATAGAGAACTGAGTCAAATTTATATGACTATAAGTCATTCATTGATTGATAAATGGTCAAAAGACATAATCAGGCAGTTTTCAGGTGAAATAATCTATCTATAGTCATATAAAAAAACCAACTCTAAATCACTATTGATTAGAGAATTGCAAATTAAAACAAATCTGAGGTGCCATCCTGACAAATATGACAGAAAAAGAAAATAACAAATGTTGGAGGGGAAATGGGAAAATTGAGATACTAATGGCTTCTAGTGGTTGGTGGAGTTATGAATGGATTCAGTTACTCTGCAGAGTAATTTGGATCTATGCCCAGAGGGCATATAAAGACATAAAACTATCTTTTTATTTAAACCTTTACCTTCTGTCTTAGAATCAATACTGTTTTGGCTTTTTAGAAGAGCAATAAGGACTAGGCAATGGAGGTTAAGTGGGTTACACCACATGGAAGTGTCTGAGGCTGAATTTAAATGTAAGACGTCCCATCTCTAAGTTTGGATCTCAATCCACTGAGCCACCTTGCTGACCTCATATGCATACTTTTTGACTCCAAAATACCACTAGTATGTGTATTCCAAAGACATTAAAAACAAAGGAAAAGGACTTATGTGATGCACAAAATTATTTATGCCATCTCTTTTTGTGGTGGCAAAGAATTGGAAATTAAGTGGATGCCCATAATTTGGGGAAGGGCTAAACAAGTTGAGGTATATGATTATAATGGAATACTATTGTGCTATAAGAAATGTCGAGCAAGATGCTCTCAGAAAAACATGGAGAGACTTGCATGAACTGATGCAAAGTGAAGTGAGCAGAAACTGGAGAACATTGTCCAAAGAGTAATAGCAATATTGTACGATGGTCAATTGTGAATAACTAGGCTATTCTCAGCAATACAATGACCCAAGATAATTCTGAAGAACTTATGATGAAAAATTCTATTCACCTCCAGAGAAAGAATGGAGTCTGAATGCAGATGAAAGCTTACTTTTTAAAGTTTCTTTAGTTTTCTTGGTTTGTGTTTTCTTTCATAACATGACAATGTAGAAATATATTTTGTATGACTATACATGTATAACCTATATCAAATTGCTTTCCTTCTCAAGGATGCAGAGGGGAATAAGGGAGAGAGAGAGAAGTTGAAGTTCAGAAGTTAAAAAAAGAATGTTAAAAATTGTTTTACATGTAATTAGAAAAAATAAAATTTAAAAAGAGTACAAAATAACTATGATCTAATTAGGTAGGCTTAAAATACATGTATTATAATCATGAACATATAGGATATATATAAAGTACATATTAATATTTATATGTAGCTATTCTAAATCATTGTATTATATGGATAATCAAGATTCTTCTAGTCTATGTAGTTCCTAATTTATATACTGGTTATGTTTTGAAAAATTCATTTAGAAATCAGTTGTCTGTAACTTAAAATTTTTTTTCTCCATGGAATTAACACCATACCTGCTATTAGGAATCCCCACTACTTGAAAATATTTTAACCCTTATTGTTAACATTTCAAGTTAAAAAGCTATTAGAAACTATTTTTTGCAAATTATTACATCTACATTGTTACAAATTACAGAATTTGTTAACATTATTGCAAATATGTTATTTATAATGTTTTGTACCTCATTGGACTTTCAGGCAACCTTGTACAGTAGGGAAATATAGTGGGAAAAACAACAAACCCAGAAGATCTTGAGTAACTCTGTGGTTCATTAGTTTTAGATTTTTGGAAAACTATTCCGTTTCTCAGGGACTTGGCAGTATCATCTGTAAAATGAGATGATTAGACTCAATTACCTCTAAGTATTCTTACAATTTTGAAATTCAGAATTTTCAGAACTATCATTTACCATTTTAGAATTAGCTATAAGTTCCAAGAACCCTGGATTTATTAGTAATTAGGAAGTCTGAGTCTGATTTCTAGCTCCATCACTTAAAGGATGCATAAAGAAGGCAAGAAAGGAGCATTTATTAGCCATAAACTAGGTGCCAGGCCCTATGCTAAATACTTCATAAATATTATCTTTTCTGATTCTCATAACAATCCAGGGAAGTAGGTGCTATTTTCCCATTGTAAAATTGAGGAAACTGAGGCAGAAATTGTAAACTTGACTTAAATTCTTGATAAAATTATTAGACATCTAGAAAAGGATATTATGATCACAAATAGTCAATTTGACTTCATCAAGAACAGATCGTGTCATGTTATACAAAACATCCATTCTATGAAAAATGACTGTTTTTATTGGATGGTTTCACTGAACTATTTTTTTCAGGGAAGGTTTCCTGGCTAAGACTGGGAAAAGAGAGCAAATAGAATCTATAAAACTTTTGTTTTAAAGAATATATCTTGCCAGACTAATCATATTTGCTTTTATTTTTTTTGACAGAGTTACTAGTTTGGTTAATCAGGTGAAAAATATAGCTAGAATCTACTTAGATCTTAATAATGTATTTGGCAAAATCACTTTTGTTATTGTTATTGAAAAATGGAGTGAAATGGGCTAGACCAGTGATGGGCAGACTTTTTAAAGAGGGGACCAAAGGAAAGGAAATGCTCATCTGTCAGTCTGTTTCTAAGGCAACTCTTTCAAAGTTTCATTATATTGTATTCGTCAGATTAGGAATACTGTGTGTGTGTGTGGGGGGGGCAGATAGAACATTTCAGGGGACCACATCTGGGCTAAATAATAGTACAATTAGACTGAGAGATTAAATTGCTAGATCAAAAAAAACCCAATTAATAGATCAATTTTAATTTATATAGACATCTCCAGTGGAGTACCCCAGGAATCCATGCCTTAGCACTTTTTGAAAAAGCAGTGACATAGATAAAGGCAGATATGGTATGTTTATCTAATTTTCAAATGGTACACAGCAGAGAGATAGTTAACACTCACTGAAAGTCAGGATTTAAAATGATTTTGATATTAGGACAAATCTATCAAAATAAAATTGATGATAAATTTGACATTGCTTCTCTTTGTTTTATGAGTTGCTACTCCTCATGATGTGCCACAGTCCTTCTCTATATGACTTTACAAAATATTTTTATTTTAGACTTGAATTATCTTTAGCTATTGTATTTCATAAACAACATCATCTTTGGAGAAAAGGGTTCATATCAACAATGATGCTTCTTCAATTAGTTGGCTTACTGTGTGATTGTCAGCATCTTTTATAACTGCTTGTTTTTGTTCATCTCCTTTCCCTATAATTGATTATTCTCCACAATTAAAGTACCCCATGTTTCAGCAGTTGGTCAATCACACATTTATTAAGCTATCATGGCAGGCATTTTGCTAAGTGCTGGGGATACATATACAGACAAAATGAAAGACAATCCCTTCCCTCAAGGAGTTTACATTCTAATAGGGGGAAATAACACCTGAAAGGGAATTTAAAAGTAGGTGTAGGGTATGGAGATGAAAGTATCCAGTCTGAGGACATGGTTTTGAAGTCCATCAATTAATGAAGAGGTGCAGGAGGGGAGTGAAGGTAAACTGGTCTTTGCCACTCCTCAAAATGGAGGCTTCAGAAGAAATTCACTTTTGGAAGAAAGGGGGAGGATGAGCCTTACAGAGAGATATTCTGCGGTGAGGAGATTGCAAGAGTAGTAGCTTATTCTGGAGTAAGAAGACCAAACAAAAATACAAAACCAAGAGCTCCTCCTAGCTAGGTAGTTAGCAGGCTGGAAGTGATTACAAATTATCTACACATACTCCACATACTCTTCAAAGTAATTCCATTCCATGTCATCAGGTTACTCAGAATCACCATGAGCAAGTCACATCAATCAAGTAAGTAGATGCACTCTGTACATGCACTGGGCTGGATCCTTATGACATCTGACTCTGACCCCACAGGATGGGGGGCAAGAGTGTTAATACAAATGAGATTAACTAGGCTATAAGAAGCGCTTGAAATGGCAAAAATAAATGAATAAAAATATTACAAAGGAAGAGTCAGAATGGCCAGGCTCTCCAGTAGAGCCCCTCAATCCTCATTCTCTCAAAAACTTTTTGCAGTAGAAACACAAGATCTCTTTGGTGGTCCTTCTGGATACTAAAACTAACCGCAACAGATCCATTTGGGAAGTAACGATGCCTTTCCATGAAAGGCGGTGCTGATTAGATGTAGGAAATTCAAGGGAGCATATACATAGTTATGTGCACAGCTCAGAAATGAAACCCAAGTATGATTGTTGATGCTGGTTCACTTCCTTGACATGAGATGCTTTTGTAAAATGGTGGGTGGGTTGATTGGAGTGAAGATTGAATTTTACTGCTGCTGCTGCTCTGGGCATGTGTTTAAATCATGGCAGATCTTTCATTTCTAGCAGTCTCAGCTGCTGCCTCCCAGCCTCTGATTACAGCTTTGGAATTGTCTATCTGAGTCGGCTGTGGCCCTGAGTGCAGCTGTGGCAAGCAGTTGTTAGAGAGACACTACAATCTCTAATGGTACTCAGGCAGCTGGGTCTTCTCGACCCATTATTTTTTATTTCTTTAATCTCACCAGCCCCAACAGCTCTAAGCAATGTTCTTGTAAGCTGAATCTTCAAATTCACTGAGTGAAAATTTTGTTTTTGTGTTTTGACCTTCCTTTAGTTTAGCCCATGATGTTCTTTCCCCTGCTCAAGTGCTTCCTAGCAAGAAAGAATGACTGAGGGTGACATCTCCCACATTTTTCTGGCTTAAAGGCATTTTCAGTTCCCATCCTAACTATAAATCAATTCTTGAGTTTGTGATATGTGATAAATCCCAGAATATTTAGAGATTAAGTATCCTATGTCTTAATTCCTTTTTTGTATAACACTGAGACATAGGATACTTAATCTCTAAATATTCTGGGATTTATCACATATGTCTTAATTCCTTTTTTGTATAACATTGAGAGGGGCAGCTGAGTGGCTCAGTGGATTGAGAGCCAGGCTTAGAGACTGGAGGTCCTAGGTTCAAGTCCGACCTCGGACACTTCTGGCTGTGTGACCTTGGGCAAGTCACTTGACCCCTACTGCCCACCCTTACCACTCCTGGGCCAAGGACGGTCCCTAGCCTGGATGAAAAAAGGAGGAGGGTTGGGCGTGGGGCTAGCAACCCCACCCTGTAAAAACTACATCTGCTAAAGAAACTGCAACCTAAAGTAGGGGCAGCTGGGCTAGCTCAGTGGATTGAGAGCCAGGCCTAGAGACGAAAGGTCCTAGGTTCAAGTCCGGGCTCAGACACTTCCCAGCTGGGTGACCCCGAGCGACTGTGTGTCCTGTTGCCTACTGGTTGTGGCCCTATGCTCCTAAAATGGAGTCCCAGGATAAAAAAAAAATAACATTGAGGGCCCCTGATTATATGATTTCTGAGGCTCTCTCCAATTTTAAATCCCATGATCTTGTCAGTTTTTCAGTGAAGAACCTGAGGTCCACAAAGGTGAAAAGTTTACTTGAGGTCACAAAAACTTATCTCTTTGCCTCTCTTATTAGATGCTTTTATTCCAGTGAAGATGAATGTAAACTCTCAGAATCCTTTGTTTCTCTGTCTCATATAACAAAGTAGTCCATATGCACAATTCCCTTATGTTCTTCTCTGCATTCATTTACACCAAGTAGTGGCAATAAGAAGGGGGGAAATGAGAAGAATTTTTCAGTTGCAGAGCAAGTTGGAATTCAGGGTTTGAATCAGCAGTGGGGCTGGTGCAGTTTTTTTCTAGTGTGAAAATAGATAATGGAGTCACCAGGGATGTTACAATAAATCTAAATAGTTGTGGGTACACACACTGGGTTGTAGGAGAGACTGGACCAGGATGGGAAGACCAGAGTTCACTGGATTAACACAGGAATGGCAGTTGGTTTTAACTGTCACCCAGCTTTCCCTAGGCCAGAGTCTAGAAACAAGCAGGCAAGGTAAAAGGGTTTAACAGGTTTAATTATGTTTAACTAAAAGGTGGGAAAGGGATTTCTATACTTAAAACCTAATGACAAAACCACAGGGCAAGGGGAGGACTTCTCTATTCTAAGCTTAGTGATCTAAGCAGACAGGGCCAAAGGAGCAGTAATGGAGTCACTGGGAGCCTGCATCAAACCTGGTTCCTGCCAGGCTTGATCAGCACAGCTAAGGGCTGAGGGTGGCTTTGAGGTTTCTCACAGTAATCCACCGATGATCTCTGGATGTCAAAAGCCAAGGTGATCCATGGTATCCAAGCAGAGAGAGCATGCTTGAGATGCTGTCCACCAGATCCCAAACTTCTCCTCCATCTGGTGTTGCTCTGTAGATCTTGTCCTCTTTGCTAGATGCCACCACCACTCAGGATCCCAGGGAAATCAGGATGCAGGGTGTCCTTTACTCTGAGATCTCCCAGGGCTAACAACAGTTTGTGCCAACCCCTAATGGAGTCTCTCTCGGAGTACAAGCTCCTTCATTCCATCTTGGAATGCTCCAGCTCCTTCCTGCTAGGTACATACTTAATACTTAATTACTAACTAATCTTCCTCACAACACTAGGAATTATTTTTTTTTAACTAGGAATTATTTAATTGAGTGAAAATAAATCCTTAACCATTTCATCCAGGCACTTTAATTTAGGGTCTACTAGGAATGCTAAATAACTAGCAGATTTTTTCTAACAACACCTATAGGCCAATCTGCTCTAAAATAAAATGTCCATTAATTGTTTACTATGTTCAAGCATTGTGTTAAGCATTAGCAACAGAAATACAAATAAGCAAACAAACTTTTGCCCCAACTAGTTGACCTTCTACTAGGGGAGGAAAGACAGAAAGAGGATGTAGGAAGAGATTGGGAGTGGTATCAAAGATGGCCTGTGTGGAGATGACCTGGGATTGGCTGGGATGCTTGGTTCTAGGCAAGATAAGATGAGAATTCGCCTGTCAGTCACATTTCAGGAGTGAAATCTAAGTTGTCTTTGGGGAAGAGAAAAGGGCGATGATCAGAGTTTAGGAGGCTTGGTGAGTATGTGAAGATGGAAAGAGAAGAGAATAAGGATTTATATATTTATATAGCATCTACTATATGACCACAAGAGGAGGCAAGTGACAGAGTAGATAGAGTACTGGGCTAGGAATCAGGAAGACCTTCATGAGTTCAAATCTGACCTCAGATATTTCCTGGCTATGTGATACTGGACAAGTCATTTAATTCTATTTCAGTTCAACTGTAAAATGAGCTAGAGAAGGAAATGGCAAATCATTCTACTATCTTTGCCATGAAAACCCCAAATAGGGTTACAGAGAGTTGTACACAATTGAAAAATAATTTATCAACAATTATGTACCAAGTGCTGAGCTAAGTGTTTATCATCTCATTGGCCAGACAGAAAGGAAAATGTGAACTATAATAGCAACAAAAGGTCTACCTATAATGAAACTATTATTTAAAGTTGAATGATATGTACAGTTATTAAAAATCAAGAATACTGGTTGACATTTGCAATTTCAACTCTGGTAGAACCAAATGATCCTTACACATTTCTATGAGTGGTTTGTTCTAGAAAAGGATTTGGCTAAATAAGATAATTTTTTCTCCCTTAAAAATTTATTATATATACATATATATATATATGTTTTCAAAAGTTTATAAACAAATTGATGTTATAACAATTACTTGCATTGATTGCTTCTAGTAAAATCTTGTAACCTATTTTCACAGTAATATTGTCTTAGGAAACAAAAGTTTAAGAACTATACTAGCCAATTTCATTTTAACTGAAGCTATAGCAGTGAAAAACCCACAAATTAAGAAGGAAAAAGGAATAAAAGAAAACCAAGGAAAACAGTAAGTCCTTATCTTTATTTATCTTTATTTTCTGGAGTAGAAGAAAGGACTTGAGCTAAGAAAAATGGATGGAGAGGGGCATTTAAAAAAAATACTTACCTTCTGTCTTAGTATCAATTCTAAGACAGAAAAGCAGCAAGGGTTAGGCAGTTGGGGTGAAGTGGTTTGCTCAGGGTCACATAGCTAGGAAGTATCTGAGGCCAGATTTGAACCTAGGACCTCCCATCTCTAAGCCTGGCACTCTATCTACTGTGCTACCTAGATACCCTGAAAGAGGTCAGTTGAGTAGAAAGGGGGCAGCTGAGTAGCTCAGTGGATTGAGAGCCAGGCCTAGAGATGGGAGGTCCTAGGTTCAAATCTGGCGTCAGACACTTCTTAGCTATGTGACCCTGGGCAAGTCACTTGACTCCCATTGCCTATCTCTTACCACTCTCCTGCCTTGGAGCCAATTCTGTATTGGCTCCAAGACAGAAGGTAAGGGTTTAAAAAAAAAAAAGAGGTCAAGTCTTATAACAAAAACAATGTGAAAGGGAGTAGAAAATGTACATTCTAGAATGTGATATTCTAAAAAACAAAACAGTGGAAAAACTGAGAAAATAATATTAGGAAGAAGATAGGGGTTTCCTTTGGTTTTTCCTTTGAAGATATTCTACCAAAGCAGTGACTGAAAATTTATTCTTTTTAAATTATTGTTTAGTAGTCATTTCAACTGTGTTCAACTCTTCATGACCCTTTTTGAGGTTTTCTTGGCAGATACCAAGGTGATTTGCCATTTCCTTCTCCTCTCATTTTACAGATGACAAACTTAGGCAGAGTTAGTGACTTGCCCAGGATCATACAGCTAGTAAATGTCTGAGGCTGGATTTGAATGTAGATCTTCTGGACTGTAGGCCGAGTGTCCTATCTACTGGGCCATCTAGCTATCCCAATTTTTTAGTAACCGATGTGAGATGAAATGGTGTCCTTTGATGCATTACAGAGGAAAACAGAAAATTCCATGATTTGGATACAGAAGGACTAGACCCAAGACAAATGGAAGGAAATAAGTCATCTTATTTTTTTAACACTTACCTTCTGTTAGTATCAATTCCAAGACAGAAGAGGGACCAAGTGAACAAAGAAGAGGGAAAGATTGGCCTTCAGCTATCTCTATCCCATAAAGATGGCGAGGAAGTGGGGATGATACTAGAATGAAGAAAGCATGCTGTGGTATAATATGGTGATGTCCAGGGTGAAAAAAATATTTCAATAACCACAGGTCAAATTGCTCTAGAATAAATGAATGGCTTTAGGAGCTGTCAATTCTTTAATATAACAATTTAAGATTATGCTTTATATCTCTGTTGCTCAAGAAAAGAGGGAAAAACAGCCATAATAATAATAAAATAAAATATGCACTTGAAAGACTGGACTTGGTAACCTGGCACCACCATAGTCTCCCTCCAACACTCAGTTACAGAAACAATACCTCCTTTACTTTTATCAAAGTTGTGTAACAAAAAACAAATTCATTGCTTCCACAGTTGCAGCTGGTCTTTGCTTGACCCGAAACACAGCAATAGGATAACAGGGATGGGTTACATCCATTACATAATCAGAGGTTACTGACTTAGATACAGATTTTTTATTCTTTTCAGTTTTCTTGCAATGAAAGAGCTATTTTTCACTGAGTTATTTCCTAGAACCAGAAAAAACTATGGGCTTCAGGAAATAGATGTAGGTCTTAGAGCTTTATATAGCTATGCTATATTCCAACTAGGCTACTAGTTTTGTTGGAAAAGTAGGAACTGAAATGCACAGATTATACAAGGTGTATGGGGTGCCTATTCAACCAGCATTTTCCTCAACATTACTTCATGTTCTTTAGCTTTATTTCTTAAGGGTTTTACAAATCTTCTCTGAATAAGTTAAGCAGTTCAAAATCATAGGTGCTTCTTGTTGGCCACATAGACAAAGTAAAGTCAGGTATTTGGAACAAAAGATTGGGATGGAGGGCAATGAGAGATCCAAAGAGTCTTGCTTGGAAAGGACATGAGAAAAAATGTGGGGCCTGAGGCATAGTGGTTTATTGCAAGACAGGTTCTAGAGATGATGTTAAACAGGGATAGGCTGACTATCAGAAACTGACTGAAGTTAAAGAATATTTCTAAACTTTGACATATCTCCATCTTGGAAGAGAGGAATTGCCAATGGTAAATAATAGTATGTAAGGTTCAGAGACCATTTGAAAGTTGGTGGGGGGGGGGAGGTGCAGTGCAGCTTTTAGCTGAATGAATGTTCTCTGTTCAAAAGAACATGGTCCCTGGAAGAAAAGATTCTCCTTCTGGAGAAAAGAGATATCCTCAGCTAAGATATGGAGACTTGGGACTGTCAGATCTTCCTCTCTTTATGGAAAAAAAGGACATAAGGATTTTTTTCCCAGGTGAAGTCTGTCTCCTTAAAAGAATTGAAGCTTGTGTTTCTGAGCTCTAAGCTGAAAGAGAGATGATAGAGTCAGAAAAGGAGAGAGAGAGGTCTACATTGATATGTGCAGCAGAGCAACACCTAACAATAGCCTTCAGGAATCCAGCAGGGCAATGCCTACCAGAAACTGTTTACTAGATCAGAAGTGTAATCAACTCACAAGAGACCCTGGGATGTGGCTCAGAGATGGCTTCAGCCTATGTGCACTGACAATGCATTTTCCCTATGGATTTGTCTTTTCATTGTTTCTTTACACAGGTGTCATCCATAGGAGACCCTTTGTCTCACTTCCCCTCCAACTAGGCTGTGTATATTTGTAGGAGAATTTTTCCCATTTGAGTTGCCTTAAAACTGGGGAAAATCCTTATCTTCTCTTACTAAAGTAAAGTAAGGGCACTTTCCTTTTTTCCTTCCTTCCTTCTTTCTTTCCTTCCTTCCTTTCTTCCTTCCTTTCTTCCTTTTTTTTTTTTTTTTTTTTTTTTTTTTTTTTGGTGGCTACCATTTGTATTTCTAGATTTGAAAAGAAAGCCACACCTTCATGAAAAGAGCTGCCTGGAAAGTAAAAGCCATGTTCCTGGAAAGGGATGAGCTGAAAGAAAGTTCTATTCACCCAGGGAGGGGGACCAAGTTCTCTGAGATTGTTGATAAGTCCTCTGACTTGGGGAGATATGCCAGGTCAGCTTTTCTCCACTGCTATCTGGCTGCTTTCAAAGGAAGAAATGGCTGCCATACCCTTCCCATTCCCCTTTGTACCACCCCAATCAGGTATGAGGAAAAGAAATGCACTGGCAGCAACTATTAAAAAGACTCTTTGCTTCTCATCCAGAGAACACAGATGTGTGCTATGAGGCTCTGCACAGGCAGGAACACAGGAACAGACCCACATAATGAAAGTCTCACCACTTCTCCCAAATAACTATCAGTTGTCTCATTTGTCCCAGTCGATAGAAACTAAAATATAATTCAGTGGAGATTTCAAACTAAAACTTTCTCATCTTTGTCTATTTTTATCAGGCAGTTTATTGTTGAGAGAGATGTGGTAGGTTCTCCCTTAAATAAATTCAGATTGGTTTGATCAAATCTGGTGTCCAGGGGGCAGCTGGGTAGCTCAGTGGAGTGAGAGCCAGGCCTAGAGACAGGAGGTCCTAGGTTCAAATCTGGCCTCAGACACTTCCCAGCTGTGTGACCCTGGGCAGATCACTTGACCCCCATTGCCCACCCTTACCACTCTTCCACCTATGAGACAATACACCGAAGTACAAGGGTTTTAAAAAAAATAAAGCGAGGCAACATGAGACTTTAAAAAAAAAAAAACAAAAAAAAAGAAATCTGGTGTCCATAGCATTGAGGAACTGTCTCCCTTTTCCATATGTGTAAATAAATGTCCCAGAAACACATATTCTATTTAGCAATAGAGCTGTATTTCTGTACAAGATGCTAGAGGCCAGAGTTTATTGGTAAAGCCAAGCCTTTCTTAGAATAGAAAGGATCTAGGAAGCTAGCCTTAGTCCATCATAGTGGGAGCAGGAGTGATATTCATCCTCCCTAGCTGCTTTCAAAAGAAGAAAAGGCTTCATGAAGATGACTGCAATCTAGGCTATGGTCTGTTTTTTGAGGATGGCTCTGAGGTTCCCCCGTCAGATATAACATAGGTATAGCATCCTGAAAGAGAGAAGTGCCCCCATAGCTATCTTGCTCAGGGGAATTGATTTGCAAATAATTCCCCAGTGAATTTTGAAGTTGTTGTTATTCAGTCACTTTTCATGTCAGACTCTTTCTGACCTCATTTGGGATTTTCTTCATAAATATACTGGAATGGATTACTATTTTCTTCTCCAGCTCATTTTACATATAAGGAAACTGAGGTAAACAGTGTTAAGTGACTTGCCTAGAGTCACACAGCTAGTAAGTGCCTCAGGCCAGATTTGAACTCAGAAAGATGAGTCTTCCTGATTCCAAGCTGGGTCTCTATCCACTACATGACTTATAACTTGGTCATATTAGCAGGCAAAGAGCTCTTTCCCATATAACTTATTCTGGATGGGAGGAGCAGCTTCTTTGAATAGATACAACTGAGTGGGTGACTATTCAGATGCCCCTCAGATATACACTGGGGCATGTGCCTTTCTTCTTTAGCTGAGAAGAGACCAATAGTGGAAGTGACAGTTCCAAGTCATCCTTAGGTAAAGTGGAAGGAAATCAGTTCAACAAACATTTATTAAGCACCTACTGTGTGCAAGATATTTTTTTGATCTGAGAAATATATACAGTGGTACCTTGATACATGAGCACCTTAAGTCACGGGCAATTTGAGATATGAGCAGTCACAATTGGGATTTTTTGCTTAAGTCAGGAGGGGATATTTGAATCGTGAGCTTCTGCCACCCTCCACTAGACAGCCTAATGAATGTTGGGTTTCACAAGTTACACAAGACTGTCTTGTTTAGTTCTATGTTTATCTGGCCATGCAAGCATCTGTAATTGAATTACTTTTGCTTTCTTCTTTATTTTCATCTTTAGTATCAGTTTTTTAGGCAAATTTCTTAACTTTTAACCATGAGTCCTGATGATAGAGGAACTGAAGGAGTTTCAGAAGCAGCAGCATATGGAGATTTGCAGGAAATTAGTGGGGAGGAACCCAAGGTGGATGAGGTAATCAGTACAAGTGAGATTAAGGAAATATTGAGAATTTGGGAAAAAATTAAACATTTTATTGAAAAGACACACCCAGAAAAAGTTGCAACAGGTCATGCATTGGAGCTGTGTAATGACACTTATTTCACACATTAAAACGGTCTGAAAGGGAGGAAGAAACAAACTTCCGTGAAAAGGTTTTTGTTGAAATGGCCTCTAAGTGAAATTGAGGAAAGTGTGGCAAAACAGCTAAAATTCAAAGAAGAAAATGATAATAATTAAGTAAAGTAAAAAAATGGTAATTAAGTTTAGCAATAAAGTCACGAAAATTACGAAAAGTAATGAATAAGGTCAATTTTACATTTAAATGTAATTTTAGGTGTGTAGAGTATGTTAAGCAAGAGCACACAAAATGAAAACCTCCACCAGCATCTTTGTCTGACCTTGAAGGTAAATAACATTTCATAAACAAGTTTATTTCTTTACGTTCTTTCTTATTATCTATAAATATATTTGTTATTTATAAAGTACATTTTCATATTTAAAAGCATGTAAAACCAAATATTCATGTGGTTTTTTGGGGGGCCATAACAGATTAATTGCATTTCTATTAATTTAAATGAGGAAATTTGATTTGACACACAGGCAAATTGAGTTACAAGCTTGGTCATGAAACTAATTAAACTCGTGTGTCAAGGTACCACTGTAGATAAAAATGTGGAGGGATCCATCCATACTACTTGAGGGGTACAACTTATGCAAACATATGTACTCACAAAATATATTTATTTGAATTGATACAATGTAATTTTAAGAGGGAGATAATGTTAACAAATAGGGTAATTTAAGGCAGCTGGCCTGGTCACAGACTGAGTTGGCTTCCCGAGGATCAGCCTAACTTATACAGAGATGGATGTTTTGAGTAGCTTGGGACACTTTGTGATAATGTTTCAGTCTTGCAACAGATGGCTCTCTTCCTGCTGCCCTTTGCTTCTCCAGGGATGGTGGCAGAATAACAGAAAAGGTGGCAGAGAGTGCCAATAACCAGGCTTTAGACCAACCTTGGAACGTTAATTTAGCCATTTTTACTTGGAATGACAGATCCTTGTTTAATGACCAACAAGCATATCCTTGTCCAGTGACCAACATATTCATTGTTGAGGGAAACATGGTTAGACTAGAGCAGTTATTCCCAAAGTGGGAGCCACCGCCCCCTGGTGGGTGCTGCAGCGATTCAGGGGAGCGGTGATGGCCACAGGTGCATTTATCTTTCCTATTCATTGCTATTAAAATTTTTTACAAATTAATTTCCAGGGGCTAAGAAATATTTTTTCTGGAAAGGGGGCAGTAGGCCAAAAAAGTTTGGGAACCACTGGACTAGAGGAATTAATAATATTTGATTATAAATAAAGCAGAGCTTATATTCTTCTGGCACAGTCTTTGAAGACGCAGGGTCAATTCCATATCTCTCATAAAAATTATAAACAACCTTTAATTTGTGCTGGTTGTTTTATGGGAGTTTTTCTGGGAAAAAATAATCTAATTGTTAGTGAGTTCCCTCTCAGATCAAATGTTCTAAATTAGTTGTTAATGGAATGAAATGGATATTTATGTATATTTAAAGAAACTAAATGGCATTAATCTTGAAACTGACACTATAAAAACACATTTCATAGGACATTTGATCATTTCCTATTGTAGTGCCCATGATAAAATTACAGACTGACATGATGAAAATATTTGCAGCTAATTATACTGCCATCTGTTATATTTCACATCTATTGTGAAGGATGAAGAAGTAAAGAAAGTCTATTTTCAAGAAAAAAGGATCAGAAGGCATTAGCCATGGTGAGCACTGAATAACACCATAAAAATAGAAATGATTGTATTTTGACAGGAAAAGAATTATTATTGATATAACATGGAAATGGATTTGGGAGTCCTTGAATAGGCTGTATGTATGTATCAATTGAGGCCGCTGTATTACTGATTTGCTAGAGCAAAGATAAAAATTAATTAAAACTAACAAAAAAATAGAAATGAGAAAAATATAATTAAAACAATTGCAGCCTGATCTAATTAAACTAGTTGTACCAAAAAAAGGGTAGAAGAAAGCATTAATACAAACTATAATAATATCTTCTAGAGTTAAACCAATGTAAACCAATCATTACAATGAGAGAGAAGAGAAAGGATAGGCTCAGGTGGGGAAAATTCCTGAAGTTAGAATGAGAGTTATAAAAGTTTGCCTGTTGTTGCCACCTACAAACTTATCCTTAGCCTAGAAATTTAGGACCAAGCCTTTCTCTATATGAAAAGAGCCACACTTTAGTAGTTTTCTAGATCAGTATTAAATAGCTCTAGCTGCTTTCTCTACTTCTACCTCCACACTATTTATTTTTCTCTTCTGCTTTTCTCTAAAAAATTGCCGAGAATATTGAAACCTGGTTCCAAAGCTCTCTGATATTCCCTGTCTTAAAAATATCATTTTAGACTTCTGGGTTAAGATGGCGGCAGAGTAAGAAGCAGCTCTTAACCTCTCCTGACCAAAACACACAAAACTCCTCAAGGGGACATAAAAACAAGTCCAGACGAACGGAGGAACCCCACAACAGGGCACAGCGTGGAAGGTACGTGGAATCGAGATATTTCCAGGCTATAAAGGGCTCTCACTTAATCACGGGCTGAGCAACCGCCCCACCCCCACCCCCGCCACACTCATCTATAGCTCCGAACCCAGCTAAAAAGAAATAGAGCAAGTTTGGGGCACCCATCGAGTCATCGGCAGCTCCGGGACCTGTTCCTGAGAGCAGCAAGACTTAGGACCCCATTAAGTCAAAAAGCGCACGCGAAATCTGAGCGCGGGAGCAGAGAGTGGACGCTGGGCGCAGGCGTGGGAAGAGGCAGACACAACCAGGAACTAAAGCTCTGAAAACCTGAGTGGGGAACCAGTGCAGAGGGGTATACGACTGTGGAAGCAGCGCCCTGAGACTTGTAAAGGAACCTCCTGCAGAGGATCAAGCAAGGGGGTCCACCAGGGGGCTTGACCTTGGAAAAAACCAGAACTCAGACCTCAGGAACCAATAGACCACGAACAGACACTGAGCGCGAGGATAAATCTGAGAAGCTGCTGGGCTAATGATGGCTACTCAGCATCAGGAAGTTCAGAAGAGAAAGAATAATAATAATAAGAAAAAGAAGTCTTTAACACTCAACAGCTTTTACACAGAGAAAATCCAGACAACCGAGCAAACAGAGGAGGAGAACGAACAAGCATCCAGACCCTCCTCAAATAAGGAAAACTCCTCACAAGCTATGGAAGAGTTCAAAACTGAGATTTTGAGGAAAATGGAAGAGATCTGGCAAGAAAATAACAGTTTAAAAGGTAGAATCTTGCAACTGGAAAGTGAGGCTCAGAAACCAAATGAACTGATAAGCAAATTGAACACCAGAAATGACCAGATTGAAAAGGAATACCAGAAGATTATAGCCGAAAACCAGAAGATTAGGGCCGAAAATCAATCCCTAAAGGCTAGAATTGAGCAACTGGAAGCTAATGATCTCTCAAGACAACAAGAACGAATAAAACAAAGTCAAAAGACTGAAAAAATAGAAGGAAACATGAAATATCTCAATGAGAGAGTGACAGACCAAGAAAACCGGTCTAGAAGAGACAATTTGAGAATAATTGGCCTTCCAGAAAAACCAGAAATTAATAGAAACCTGGACTCCGTACTAAAAGAAATTATTCAGCAAAATTGCCCTGAAGTCCTACAACAAGAGGGTAATATAGACATCGAAAGGATTCATAGAACACCCACTACATTCGACCCAGAGAAGAAATCGGTTAGAAATATTATTGCCAAATTCAAAAGCTTTCAAGCAAAAGAAAAAATCTTACAAGAAGCCAGAAAGAGACAATTCAAATATGAAGGAGCACCAATCAGGATCACACAGGATCTGGCAGCCTCCACGCTAAAAGACCGTAAGGCTTGGAATACAATATTCAGAAAGACAAGAGAGCTGGGCCTGCAACCACGGATCAACTACCCATCAAAATTGACTATATATTTCCAAGGGAAAGTATGGGCATTAAACAAAATTGAAGCATTCCAGGTATTTGCACAGAAAAGACCAGGGCTAAATGGAAAGTTTGATATCGAACCACAAAAATCGAGAGAAACCTGAAAAGGTAAATAAGATACAGAGGGAAAAGAAAGAAAACTTATAATTTTTAAATTTGCCATTTTAAGGGCCTCAGTGAGATCTAATTATCTGTATTCCTATGTAGAGAAATGTTATGTTTAATTCTCTGTAGTGAACTCTATTCACTATTATAATATTCACTATTATAGTAATCAGAAGAATAATTCACAGGGTGAGGGTGGAACACTAAATAATCTAAGATGGCGTGGGGGATGGGAAAGAGGGGGTAAATAACAGGGGACACCAAGAGAAACTTCAGTGAATAAGAATAACAGAATATTCTATTACACACAAAGAGGGCATGGGAGGGAGAGGGGACAAATACTATTATAAGAAGGAGAGGAAGAGAGCATTAAGAGGTAATAATCAAACCTTACTCTTAGTGTAATCAACCCGGAAAGGGAAGAGTAGCTTTATTATCCATTGGGATAAAAAACTCTATCTAACCCTACTGAGAAAGTCAGAAGGGATAAACCAAGGGGAGCAGGGGAGTGGGAAGGTCAAAAAAGGGAGGGGAGAAGAGGGAGGGAATTCATAAGGCCTTTAAAAACAAAAAGAGGGGGAAAAATAAGGGAGGGGGTAGAAAGGGAAGTTAATCAAGGGAGGGGATAAGGGATAAGGTCTTAATAGCAAACCACTGGTTTTACAGGAAATAGTTTAAGGAGAAGGGGTAGGAATGGGGGAGGATTTGAAAATGTCAGCAAATGCAAAACTGATGATTATAACTCTGAATGTGAATGGGATGAACTCGCTCATAAAATGGAAGCAAATAGCACAGTGGATTAGAAACCAAAATCCCACCATATGTTGTCTACAAGAAACACATATGAGGCAGGTGGACATACACAAGTTTAAGGTTCAGGGCTTGAGCAAAATCTTTTGGGC
>NC_058130.1:302505632-302515739 GCF_016433145.1 Gracilinanus agilis | reverse complement strand
GGGTATGTCCTTCAATTGGGGAATGGCTGAACAAACTGTGGTATATGCGGGTGATGGAATACTATTGTGCTAAAAGGAATAATAAACTGGAGAAGTTCTAGGCGAACTGGAGAGACCTCCAGGAACTGATGCAGAGGGAAAGGAGCAGAGCCAGAAGAACTCTATACACAGAGACTGACATTCTGTGGTAAAATCGAATGTAATGGACCTCTGTACCAGCAGCAATACAATGACCCAGGACAATTCTGAGGGATTTATGGTAAAGATGCTACCCACATTCAGAGGAAGGACTGCAGGAGAGGAAACATATAAGAAAAACAACTGCTTGAACGCATGGGTTGGGGTGGACATGATTGGGAATGTGGACTCGAAACTACCACACCAATGCAACTACCAACAATTTGGAAATTGGTCTTGATCAAGGACACATGACAAAACTAGTGGAAATGCGCATGGGTAGGGGGGGTGCGGGGGGGGGGGTTGAAGGGGAAAGGAGGAGCATGAATCATGTAACCATGTTAAAAATGAATATTAATAAATGTTTAAAAAAAATAAAAAAAATATCATTTTAACCTAATTATCCTCACTTGAATTATCACAGACTTTCTCTTGAGCTCAACTTATTAGACTCATACCCTGCCGATTCTTCCCTTGAATTGATTTCTCAATCTCATATCCACTTTCTGGTCTTACTTTTATGCTATCTAGGTTCTTAAATAATGGGTATTTGGGGCACTTAGGTGGCTCTACCAACTCTGCCTCAAACACTAAAAATTTGGCATCTAGCATTTGGCATCTAGTCTTGCACATAGTGGGTGCTTAAATACTTGCTGAAAAGAAATACATTAAAATTTAAAGAATTCTATCTGATATTCAAGATTCCATCCTACTTATCTAACTTTATTTCCTTTTTCTTTCCTATTTCCTTTTATTTCCCAAATCCTCCACTCTACTTAGACTAGTTTTTCCATTGTTCCATGTTCACATAGTGTGAATTTCTAGTTCTGTGTCTTGCCTTCTTCATTCGTGATGTTTTTCTTACCTGAAATGTTTCTCTTTCCCTTCTCTTTCTTATATATTGAAATATTTCCATCTTTTAAGACCCACTTCAAATACAATTCCTTTGATTAAGTCCTATTTGACCATACTTCCCTTCCCCTCTCATTCTATCCCTCTGTCTTCTTTATTTGGCCCCAGAAAATACCTGGATTTGAAGTGTCTAGAAAATTGGTATTCAGGAAATGATACAATTGTGAGCTTATAAGATGAAGCAAACAGTCAACTAAATCATAGACATGACAATATAAACAGATAGAGGTTTGGCTCTATATACAAGAGACTCACCCTAGCCACAGAGTGAAAGGGATGTGCTGAGAAGGGATGATGATCAAAGATGGGGTTCAGGTTACATATCCTAAAATGAGCTTTGTTGAGTTCAGTTAATCAGTGCCAGATGTACAAAGGGGCATTACTAATCAGAATCAGATATGGTAGAAAATTATTGAGGTTACTTATTGATACCAGGTAGGAATGAAACAGGTTGGGGAATTTCTTTATCAGGATCACTAAACTGGTGGACGGGCCTAACTTTAACTGAGGCAGGAGAAGGAGAATGAATCACGGCTCCTGCATTAGATCCAGAGTTGATCCCATCAAAACAGCTATAAGTTTTATCCGTATGACACAGATTCAAGAGTTGGAAAGGTATAATTATGTGTTTTACCTAGTATATGCTTCTGTCGACTTTAGGGCCACTTAACCTAAGTGACTCTATATTGAGGACCCATCATTATAATATGACTTCAAACCATAATTAAATAATATAAAGGTAAGAAATATCAGCCTCTTTTTTTGAACTTCTATGGCACGAACATCTTTACCACATAACTGAATTTAAATATATGTTGTATAGTATTTTTCCACTTTTGTTTCACATATATTAATCTAGCTCCTTAAAGGTGATCATTGGATCTAATGCTCCTCTTTGCTGCTGCTGCTTTGCCTAGTTTCAACTCCACAGAATAAGATGCTCTCCCAGGATAAATTCATCACTATAATGCTGTTAATTCAAGACTTGATTAATACCAGCCTTCTCTCATCTCTGATTGAAGAGTTGGAGGGCAAAGAATCAAATTCCTTCCAGCATCTTCTTTTATAACGGAGAGATTTTCAGTTTGCTTCTCTTTGCATCTGCTGTTCTGTCTGATTTTCTGTCTGACCTTCACCCATTTGTATCCCCTTTTATGTGTTATTTCCCCCTTTAGATGATAAAATCCTTGAGGGCAGGAACTAGCTTCCTTTTTTATTAGTGCTCAGTGAATATCTGTCAAGAGATTAAACTATAAGGAAGTCAGAGGACCCACATACTTGTAGCACAACCAGCTGAAATTATTTCTGGAGGTGACTTGTGGCTTTTTTTTTTTTTGCCATATTCATTTAAAGATAAAGCACCTACTCTCAACAATGCAATGATCTGGGACAATCCTGAAAGACTTTTGACAGGGAACACTATCCACCTCCAGAGACAGAACTGGTAGAGTCAGATGGATGCCAATTAAAGCATAATATCTTTCACATCCATGTTTTTATTTTGGGGTTTTAGTTATGTATGAATGTGCTCTTACAACAATAACAAGTATGGAAGTGTGTTTTGCAGGAAAATAAAAATAAAATTTTAAAAAAGGCATAGCATCAGCAGTTCTAGAGGCAGCTAGGGACCCTTCTGTCCTACTTTCACCACTTTCAGTGATTTTTATCACTCTCTTTCCTTAGAATGAAAGCCCTGTGTCCAACAGGAAAGGAAATTACAACATTCGGGTCATGTTGGCCCTCTGCCAATTAATCTGAATCAGATTTAGAATAATTCTCAATCCCTTAAATTATACTAAAATGAATTGATATTAATAAGCTTACTGGACTCAATTGTTATAAATACAATGAAGAAAAGAAATACAGTTTTAAGAAAAGGAGGCCTAGCTTTAAAATTGAGTTTAAAAAAAAAGTATTGCCATCTAAAAATGGAAAACTCCTTCTGACCAATGAGGAACTGGTACTTAAAGACAGGAAGATCATGGAAAAGTAGCTATATGTGATAATTTGGGTTACCATCTAATAATAGGTAGACATAAGGCCTGAGAAAAGCAAGATTCAACCTTGGAACTAGGGATTGGCTACATGTCCAGCAACATGGGCCCCACTGTATGGCTGACTGGCCTACTTAAAAGTTACTTCCAAATTCTCCATTCCATGTCAGAGAAACCAAAATGGGAAGGAAACAAAAAGGAAGTCAACAATCCCAAGAATACACAAAGGTGCACCCATCACCTGCAAGAATCAGGACAAAGTGACTCATGCAAGAAGGTGAAGAATGGACTGGCCATAAAAGAGAACTGGGTTAGGCTTTCTCTGACATGGATTTTCATTTGAGAGACTGTTTGCTGCTTCAGCACTCAGAGTAACTCTCAGCAAGCTGGGAGAACAGCCAATGCAAGTATAATCAGCAAGAACTACATTGCTTATTGCTCTGTCACTGCAACTTACTGGAAAGAGAAGACCTAATTATTTTCACTTCCAGGATAAAGGCTGAGGGTTGGAGAAGGTGAGAAGGTAGAGAGAAAATTAAGCTGATGATGGAAAAACAGCAAAGGGAAGAGTGACAAATTTGGAATTTAAAGAGACCCAGGTTTGAATCTTGCCTCTGATGATTGCTAGTTGGGTGGCTGTTTGCAAATAACCTTTTCAGTCTCATTTTTCTTACCTGTAAAATGGAGATAATAATACCTGCAGAGTTTACCTCAAAGGAATGCTTTGAAGAGCAAATGAAACAATATATTTAAAGAACTTTTCAGACCTTAAAGAGACATAATCAGATTTTAGAATTAGACTGTGGCTTCCTAAACCATGAAAGATTTTAGACAATCAACCACACTGGGTTCTGTCTCATGTAGATTATAGTATAAGACCTCATCTGTGTCTACTTTCTAACTCCCATTTTCACTGTTTTATTGGGTTGTTAGAGGGCAGCCGAGTGCTTCTCTCCTTAGGGTTACAGAGGATTGGGTTTTCCCTCTCTAGTGTGCTTCTCCATATCAGTCAACCAGCCAAAAGTAATTATCTTTTTTTTTAAACCCTTACTTTCTGTACCAAGACAGAAGAGAAGTAAGGGCTAGGCAACTGGGGTTAAGTGATTTGTCCAGGTCACATTGCAAGAACACATCTGAGACCATATTTGAACCCAGGATCTCCTGAGTCCAGACCTGGTTCTCTAACCACTGAGTCATCTAGCTGCTCCAATGGCAATTTTCTTTTACAAAAGAGATATTTACTAAGAAAACATAATAGAAACAGTAGTTAAAAAGCGACCTACCTAAAACGTAGGGCACATTGTTCACTTGCACACAAAGAATTCCTTGGGAGAATGGGCTCAAACTTAGAAAACACACATGACCAAAAGATAGACTCCCATGAAGTTCCTCCACTGGGCTCAATGATCAGTGTCCTTGGAAAATCCCAAAGCTGGGCTTGTTTGGTGGGTATAGTTTGTCCTCGTCTCCTGACTGAATATGCTGTTTGTAAGTGGTCCAGTTTCTGATGACATGATCAGTGGGTTTTGTTATGAGGAAAAGTTAAGTTAAGGAGAAAGTGTATAAGTTTACAGAAGGCAGAGGCATGGACAGCAGAGTGAAAGGTTCTGGAATTCTGCAGGGGAGAGCTGAGCTGTTACGAAGAGAGAGTTGGATCTTGGGGTTGGATCTTCTCTCTGGGGTTTTGACCAGAGGAGACTGGCTATGTCTCTGTGGCTAGTTTTCTACATTATCTTCCCATCCTACATATTGCTCTGTTATCCTGCTTCCCTGCTGGCTGGTTGATATCTGCTGAGTCCCTGGTATATAAATGGAATTAGCTCATCCTCATTCATTCATTAGACTTTAGCCACCAGAAATAAAGTCACCCCACCCAAATTAGAATTAAGTGGGGAGGGAGAGGTCTGTGACCCCATTTTCCCCTCTTACATTGGTGATTCTGAGATCCTTTTGGATCTTGGACCCTCTTTGAGTCCTATCAGGCTTACACAGACCCTTTCTTTAAAATCAGCAAAGTGGGGTTTAGTATTAGTTTAACCAAGTACAGAAATTCGGATTTTAGATAGTGAGGAGAGGAGAAGAATAGGAAATCACTCTGAAGAAATCTCTGTGAAGAGATACTTAGATCTAGAGTTTTAGGTAGTTTCCATTAGAGATTCAGTTTATCCAAATCCCTTCTAACCTTTCCCTTGTTAATTAAAACAAATTTTATTTAATATTTTACTGGTCTCTGTGAATCATCTCAGTGTCTGGCTCTGCCTGCAATGGGTGTGGTTGGCCTTCCCAAAACAGTTTAATCTTCTGTTACTGGCCCTAATTAAACATCTAATCCCATCCCCAAACAGACCAACATTACAGATAGGAGAATGCAACACGGGGAACACTCCTCTCCCTTATTTATTGCCCTTTAAAACAATTACAAGAATCTGCCTCCTTAAGACGTTACCAAACCTGAAAGTTCCTCAAATCCAATTGTCATTGCTAGCTTCTGAACTGGCTTTCAGTGTCATGTATTGACTGATTCATTTTGACTAATCACATATATTCCTATATGGTGTCATCCACTTTTATCCAATAACCAAAGCATTTGATTCCTCTCATATTGATTAAGGACTTAATTACATCAGCTTTTACCCTTTAGTTGATTGATTCAATTGAGATATTTTGGCTTTTCATGGTTAAATTAATTTGTTGAGGTCAAAAGTCTCCACCATTAAAATAGGATCACATTTTTTAGATCTAGAAGGTAACTTAGAAGTTATTTAGAGGCAGCTAAGTTGCACAGTGGATAAAGTGCCAGGCATGGAGTCAGGAGGACCTGGGTTCAAATCTAGTCTTAGACACTTTCTAGCTCTGTGACCCTGGGCAAGTCACTTAAATCCCAGGCCTATCCTTTATTACTCTTTTGTCATGGAACCAATACTTAGTATTGATTCTAAGACATAAAGTAGGTTGGTTTTTTTATTTTAAAGGAGTAATTTAGTTCATCACCCCTTCCATTTTACAGTTGGGAAATCTAAGGTCCAGAGACTGACCTTGTCCAAGGTCACATGTAACAAGTAATAGATCCAGTACTTAAACTTCAGTCTTTTGACTTAAAAATCCAGCTTTTTTTCCCCCATTGAATCATGCTATTATCTTAGAGAGTTTATAAAAGCAAAAGAGGGAAATGCTGGGCACAGTCTAATGTGCACTCCATAGTCTAATGTGTACTAATTGGAAAAGTAAGTTTTAGAAAGTTTTAGAAAGTCCAGAAAAAATGTAGCTTTGACTGCAGGGACTAAGATTCTAAGAGAGAAGTCAGATTGCCAGGAAAGGAGTGAAAGATGAAATCTCAATAATACAACGATCCTGAAGAAAAAGAAAGGAGAAGGCAACTAAAGAGACCTTTCTAAATTGAGAGCTCTAGAATGATGCCATATTTTTGAAGGCATGTAAGTAGATAGAATTAAGGTTATATAAATTCAGCTGCATACAAAGGAATGGCCCAAATCCAGTAAGACTATCTTCAAGAAGGTTAATGAATAGAATTAGGTAGCTTGCTAAAATGCTGAGAATAACAAAAGTGATTTTTAAAAGGTATTTTCAGGATAAGGAGAATAAAGGAGGATACACTGGCTGTTTGGGCTGATTGCCATATGTTAATGGATGAAGAAAAAAAAGTAATAGTCATTTCAAATTGTGCATCTAATTCATCTATCAAGGACAATATTTTTTCAGACTGGAAAGGCCAAAATAAAAAATAATTAATAGAGAACTCAAACCCAAGATAAATCAATTGGTGATGTAAGAAAATACTTAGCTGCCCTCAATACGTTCAAGTCACTTGGCCTAAACAAATTGCATCCCAGTGTACTGAAAAACTTGCAGATGTTGCTGAGCAGATGGCAGTGATATCCCATGGACAGTGGCAGATATGTTATAAAGCTGAAGATGGACAGAAAAAAAGGGGAAGAAGTTGGATCCTAGAAACCATAGATTCGCAAGTTTGCTGTCAATTGTTGGCTAAATTCTTGATGATCTGTTAAACATATAGCTTAAAATAACTTCTGAAGGGATGTGGTGTTTTATGAATTAGTATGAGTTCACAGAAAATAGTTTCTTAAACCAATCTCATATCTCTTCTTTATAGGTTATTATACTAGAAGATCTAGGAAATATTACAGAAAAGTACAACTGGATATCAAAATATTGAACAGAGTCTCAAAATATCCTTGTAGATAAGATAGAGAGGTAAGGACTGGGTGAGATAGGTATATATAGATCAAATGAGAAGTGGTTCAATGAATATACCTAAAGAGCTGATTATTGGATCAGTGATAACATCCTCCTCCAGAAAAGTTCTATTCAGTCAAATCATCATGGTATCCTTAGAGGTTAATTTTTTTAGGCCTAATCCCTCCTCTAACCTCCTTTTAATTGTATCCCCCCTCCTTTTTCCCTCCTATTTTCCTATGAAGGAAATTGAATTTTGTCCACAACTCTGTATGTATGTTTGTGTGTATGTTCTTTTTTTTTTTTTATCAATTCAGATGAGAGTGAGATTCAAGTGTCAGCCAGTTTCCTCACTCCCTTCTCCTTGTTGGTATAAATATCTACCTTGTAATCCTGATTTTGTTATTTCCCCCTAACCTTTTTTTCCCTTCTCTATCCACCCTCTTCCAACGTATTCCTCTTTCTTTCTCTTTTCATTCTTTCCTTAAGATCATCAAGACTTAACAGAACCATTCCCAAGCCTTGTCTGTGACCCCTGATGATCATAGGGTACAGAGGGTACACGTTCTCTTCTTGTATTAGAACAGAAATAGTTTATCCTTGGTTAGTCTTTTATTATTATTCATTCATGTTTATCTTCTTATGTTTCTCTTCTCTCCTGTGTTTGAACTTCAGCGTTTCTCCACAGCTCTGGTCTTTTCATCAGGAATATAATGAGAAGATAGAACTCATTGGAAAAGGCCCTGATTGTTGGAAAAGAGTGTAGGCAAAAGGAGAAGACAGTGTTAGAGGATGAGATGGATAAATAGGGTCATGAAAACAACAAATATGAGCTCAGAGGATGAGATAGATAGATAATGTTATGGAAACAATAAATATGAGCATGGGCAGACTTTGGGAGATAGAAGAGGAAAGAAGGGCTTGGCATGCTATGGTCATGAAGAGTAGGACATGACTGAATGATTGAATAACAACAACAACAACAAATGGAGCATCAAAGAAAATGTGAAACCTTCTGTAGCTAGCCAAAGTTGGGTTTATCATTTTAAGTTATGGTATAGTTTTTTTTAATGAGAAACTTTCTTGTGAAGTTATTTCTGATGATCCTGTGACTGCTGTTGAATTTCAGAACATGTTGAACAAGCTGATTGAGGAAAAATGTTATCTACGGGAACAAGTGTTTAATGCTGATGAGACAGATCTATTTGTGAAACAGGTAGGAAAGTGCAAATACATAAGAAAAAATATCACCAAAGCCCCTGGATTCAAAGCTTTTAAGGATCATTCAATCTTATTCTCGTGCGTCAATACAGCAGTGTCTTCAATTATTTAGTCATTTGAATGTTCTTTGACATTGCCCTTCTCCCCAGGAGAAACATTTTTAATTCTTTTAACTTGTTCTCTTATGAATTGGATTCAAGGTCTTTCACCACTCGTATTACTTTTCTTAGATTCTATCCAGGTTATTGATATCCTTATTAAATTATAGTGCTCAGAACTGAATATACTACTACAGATGTACTCTGACTGAGGCAGAATACAGAAGGGTTATCAGTTCATTATTCCTCCTAATTTAATGCAGCCCAAGATTGTGTTGGCATTTTTCTTACTGCCACTTCATATTGTTGACTCATACTGAGTTTGTATTCCAGCAAAACTCCCTTGATATTTTTTCATATTGCTGTGTATACATCTTCCACATTGTATTTGTAGAATTTATTTTTTTACTCCAAATGTAAGAATTTACATTTATCCCCATTGAGCTTCTTAGGTTCAGTTCAATATTACAGGCTATCTATATTTATTTGGATGCTGACTCAGTCTTCCATGGTGATAAGGTACTCTACCACCTTCTTGTCATGTGGAAATCTGATAAACATGCACTGATTCTTTTATTCAAGTTACTGATAAAAAAATAACAAAAAGCATAGGACTATTAACTATTTTTTGAGTCTGGGTCTTCAAAAATTTTTGATTACATCTAAATGTATTATCATCTAGTCTAGTGGACCCCAATTTTCATTGATAATACACCTCTATCAGTTCAAAATTTTTGAGTTCACACTCACATCTATGTTTATTTTAAAATCATGTATATATGCTACTATACCAATATACTATGTATATTATAAAGCATATACAAATTAGCTATTTTTAAAAGATTGAATAAATAATGAACCTCATTTAAAATAATTATATTTCATTTGTAAGCGGAACAAATTTTTTTTACTCTTCTGGAATTTATTATTAATTATTAACAATAAAACTTTTTAGTAAGATCAATTTGATTGAATTTGCTTCATTATTTTTCAAAATCTTGGCTTAAAACTATGATAATAATTCAAATGTCTAGTTCTCAGTGCAATTTATTTTGATTCTTACATTTGATGACTACTATAGCTGAAAAAATACCTCATGAATATTCCTTTATCTAAATGGCAGAAGCATATTGTTGAATATGCTTACCAAATTATGATACTCATGTTTCAATCCCATTCATCAATTATACAAAGATTTCTATTGAAAACTGGTGAACAAATTTTCACCTTCCCTGAAATCAATTAGTTATTATTCTTGCAAATCAACTGGAAAGTGTTATATTTTTTTAATGAATCCAAAATCCACTGAGGTTCTTTGTTTAAATAATATTTAAATTTTAAAATTTAAATTTTGTTTCCAGGTTTCTGAAGTGTGAAGTGTTTATATTATATATATTTATATGTATATATGTATTATATATATGATAGTGTTTATAATTCACATTGATTTCAGCAACAAAAGTTCAATACTTCATTGTCTTGCTCCAAGG
>NC_058130.1:302466706-302503874 GCF_016433145.1 Gracilinanus agilis | reverse complement strand
CAAAGGAGCGGCTGAGTAGCTCAGTGGATTAAGAGCCAAGCCTAGAGAAGGGAGGTCCTAGGTTCAAGTCTGGCCTCACACATTTCCCAGCTGTGTGACTCTGGGCAAGTCACTTGACCCCCATTGCCTACCCTTACCACTCTTCTGCCTTGGAGTAAATCCAAGACAGAAGGTAAGGCTTAAAAAAAAAATCTAGCATTCAAGCCCTCCATGTTCTGTCTCCAGTCATTTCTCTCTTCTTCCCCAAATGAACCCACTGTTCTAGCCAGACTAGATATCTTGATTTTCTTTCTTTTTTTTAAAACCCTTACCTTCCATCTTAAAATCAATACTATGTATTGGTTCCAAGGCAGAAAAGTGGTAAGGGCTAGGCAATGGAGGTTCAGTGACTTGCCCAGAGTCATACCACTAGGAAGTGTCTGAGGTCAGATTTGAACCTAGGATCTCCTGGCTCTAAGCATGGCTCTCAATCCACTGAGCTACCCAGCTGCCCCCAATATCTTGATTTTCTTCAAACATGTTATGTCCATTTGTTCATATGGCTTCTTTCACCTGGAATCTCCTACTGGTTCCCTAACCTCAACCCTGCCTCTTTCCAAGGCCCATTAAAAATTCCATTTCTTCCACAACTTCTACCATCATCATTCCAACCATTATTCCTTCTGAAGGACTTGGGTCCTGATAATCATTGAGGTATGTACTTTAGTCATAGCCCATATCAAAGTCTTGAGCAAGCACTTAATGTTTAGTGTGAGAATCAAATGATTAAACAGGGATGAGGGAAAGAAAGAGAAAGGAGAAACAGACTGACCCAGAAAGAGGTAGAGAGAGAGGGAGAGATAGAAGAGACAGCCTGGGAGATATTGAGGCAGATGAAGAGGCAGAATGAAAATGTTAATGCTTAAGTCTCTCATTAGGCAACCATTGCAATCAGAGGAGAAGAGGCTGTTTAGTAAAGAGCACTGGACTTGGAGTCAGCAAGATCTGACTTCCAATCTTCCCGATAACTTACTAGTCATGGGGCCATGAGATAGGGCTCCTCAGTTTCCTTATTTATCAGGAATATAATAAAATATGGCAAAAGTTCTAGGTTTATTGTGAGAATTCAGTGAGATTATACATGCAGCTCTGCACGGCTTAAAGTATTGAATAATGGTCAACTATTGGTATTATTATTATTATTATTATTATTATTATTATTATTATTATTATTATTATCAACATTTGAATACAGCTGGTTCCAAAAGGAGGCAAATCAGACCCAGTGGAGGAGCTACCAAACAAACATTGGGAGAGCAATGGTTGATGAGACAATTTGGCTTTCTTGCTTTGAAATGAAGTGTTCTTTATTTAAATAAACACATCAGTAGACCCTTTTAAACTATGGATTTGAGGAAGTAGGGGCTTATCATATGGCTCATATCTGAGGTGGTTTTCAGGAGACACCTTTGAGGTGATTTCTTGGCACTAAATTTGTTGAGGGCTCATCTGGCATCTCTATTTTTGATTCATTAGTATTGTGGGAATTCATTGAAAATTTTCCCTTTTACATTTTTTTCTACTCTTGAGATTGGGCAGCAGAGTTTTCCAGCTTGATTTTTACTGACCAAATCAGTTGTTTTGGTGTAACTATTTGCTATTATTTGTAAATTGTTAAAATTTTATCTATATTATCTTTGTTGAACTATTGCTATATATTATGACTCAGAATAGAGTTTAATAGATATCCTGGCTATTTAGAATAGAATATTTTCACAAGAATTAACCCTAAGAACTTGGGGGAAGGTAGGTGCTGTAGTGGATAGAATGCTGAGCCTAGAGACAGGAAGATTCATCTTTCTGAATTCAAATCTGGCCTCAAACACTTACTAGCTGTGTGATCCTGGGCAAATCACAACACTGCCTCAATTTCCTCATCTGTAAAATGAACTGGAGAAGAAAATAGCAAATCACTCTATTATCTTTGCCAAGAAAAACTCAAATGGAGACATAAAGTGTTGGACATGACTGAAATGGTGTTTTTTCCCCTTTTTTTAATTGATTAATTAAGAAAAATTTTCCATGGTTACATGATTCATGTTCTTCCCCGCCCCCCTCCCATAGCCAATGCACAATTCCACTGGGTTTTACATGATGTGACTGAAATGATTGAACAAGGAAGGAGTACTGACTATGAGATTACTTTTTGACAGACAATGATGATATTATATAGGTGGGCTAACCACTGCACTGACACATTAAGGTGACATCAAATTGAGGTCAAAGAATTAACGGGTAGAAAAAACAGTAACTTGTTTGATAAGCTGCCTGAAACTGTAACCCATGGGTAATGGGGATAGGAATATTTTGCAAATGCCAAACTTCATTAAACATGGTAATATGGCCAAATAGGCCACTGTTAATGAAAGTATTTGAGATTCAGTAAATCTCAATTCCATCACCATAGCCAAACATTAATGGAGAAAACTGAGACTGGAGGAAAAAGTCAAGAGGATGTTAGAGGCAGAGGGTTGATACCATCTTTAGCGGATCATGGTACAAAGATAACATCAACTCCAGGAACTTCATTTACAAAGTGATAGATAAGGATGTGGGGGCATCATTAACAACCCTGTCTGCTACCCAGTGCCAGCTAAAGAAACTTATAGTCCTTTTCAGAAGTATTCCCATTCAGAAAATGTGGAACCCTTTGAGACCTGACTGGAGAAGGCAACATGGTGGGTTTGGATTAGAATAGTTTATGGAGAGTTCTTTCTTCCCCGCCAAAACCCTAAACCTCTATTTTTCAGAATTTTGCCTACTTAATGTACTATTAGAAATAGGGGAATAAAGTCACTATATTCAAACACTGAAGGAATGGAGTTTTTCCCCCCTCCATCTCTGGATAACAATGTAGAACCAGATCAAAACTAATTGCACGCTTATCATTTACTGTTTGTTGCTTCTGTATTGAGGAAGGCTTTGGAAAAAATGTATAATCAACTAACAACACCTATCATTTAGTGTGACTTCTGGATTCATCACAGCTCCATTCTCTTCAGGAAATTGGTTGTCTGCTAAATAGATTCTTAAAATAGAATCTAGGGCTGTGGATTACTGGTAGGAGAGTGTGTTCTTTTTCAGTATTTGAATATATTGATTCTGTCCTTTAGGAAAACACTTCCCCACCTCAGTTAATACATAAACTAGCAGGCATAATTCTGAAAAATAGGTGTTCGGGGTCTTGAAAGGTGCAGTAAAAGAGTTCAGATGAGGCACTGTTCTGGAGAGAGGTTAAGACATAGGGCAGAGACTGGGAAAGATGAATTAAAACAGAGAACACTTTTTATGAGGGGAGAAAGCAAGCTAAATGCCTTTATATTGTTCTATATAAGGAAGATATGGGAAATGTCTTGTTCACTCCACTATTTTAAGAAGGCTTACTTTAGAGCAGAGCCACATAGTTCTCTTAGGGACCAGAGGACCAAACAATTGTTTATGAAATCTGGGGTTTGGAGGCTCGGCATTGCTGGAGGCACTTGTGATGTTGTGAAATGCATTTGCTCAATTTTCACTCCTTCCTCTCTTTCTGCCTACTAGTAAGGTCTGTCACTCAGACCCAGGCCCTCTGCCTCAGGGCTTCCTATAGGTACTCAGCTGGGAGGTGATAGAAATGCTAACGAGCATTCCCCTTTCTCCTCCAATTCCCTACAAATATGGCATGGTTAAATATAACTACAATAAGCAACTGAAAAAGTTGCTTTGCTTTGCTTTCCTGGAAAATTTCTTGGGTTCAGAATGGGGTCGTTGGAAGGGAAAAGCATGTTGCAAGGAAGAAAATAACATGTATAAAAACAAATCTTAGGAAATGGGAGTTGATAGTGGCACTGTAGCAAGAAATCCAGCCTTCTTCTTGGGGGAGTCAGCTGATAGATTTGGGATGGTGCCACGATGGAGATGTGCTGGAAGGAATATGAAAGGGAAATCCTATCTGCCATGTTTGGGAAAGGAGACA
This sequence comes from Gracilinanus agilis, assembly GCF_016433145.1. Lineage (NCBI taxonomy): Eukaryota > Metazoa > Chordata > Mammalia > Didelphimorphia > Didelphidae > Gracilinanus > Gracilinanus agilis. The sequence continues at coordinate 302,499,880 of NC_058130.1, read as the reverse complement.
GAGCAGCTGCCTCCAACTATACTTGCCAGCCCTCCCTGGTTTCAAAGCCATTTGAAATGAGAGAAAGGGGAAGAAAACAAGTACTAAGTATCTTTGTGCAATAACACTCCTGAGAGGTTTGTGTTCTCATTATGCCCATTTTACAGTTGAGAAAACAGAGGCAGACAGAGTTCAAGTGATTTGCCCAGGGTCACAAAGCTAGCAAGTGTCTAAGGCAGGATTTGAACTTAGGTCTTCCTGACTCCATGGCCATTTCTCTATCCACTGTGCCAGCTAGCTAGCACATATCTTACTGTATCATCTCTTTATTCTCTCCCCAACAATAGTGGCATTTCTAATGTTTATAGGCTACTGTGAGAGGAGTGCCCTCATAGCAGCAGACTACTTTAGGAACCAGATAGGATCTGGCCCAAGATATAATTGTCTAGGAAGTTGATACCTAAGAGAAATTTGACCAATGGATAAGAAAAGCAATATTTTTGGAGATGGCCAACCCCTTGCTTCTAATATTCTCTTCCCTTTTGGCCATGACTTCCTCTTCCCTTTTCTAGTTGAGAAGAAATGGCTTTGCCCACAGGAAGTTGGGGACCAGAGAGAAGGACTAGATAATTCTATTCAGCCCAACAACTTCCAACTCTAGCCACTATCACATAAGTAAATAATAACTTCCATTTGTGTAGCATTTTAAGGCTTGTGAAATGGCATTGGTAAAAATGGTGGATCTGAGAAGTGATTTCTCTATGGTCATACAGCTAAAAAGTAGCTGAGGCAGAATTTGAACTAATCTATCAATATCTATTGTGTCAAATTGACTATACTATAGTATTACCAAATAATACCAAAATGGATGGACACTATTGTAAATACAGCTTGATAAGAACAGTGGTCTCCAAAGTAAGATGCATAAGATGATAAACTGAGGAGTCAAATATTGGAACTTTGATTCCTACTTCCTTTGTTCTCCTGACTTTGCCACCATGCCTGGGCTGCCTTTTCCCTCTAAGGAATTCCTCCTGGAATATCCATTTTTTGAGGAAGAATCCAGACCATCTTTCAAGTCCATTTAATGTGTTATCTTGCTCCATTAGAAGGTAAGCTCCTTGAGGGCAGGAATTGTCTCACCAGCACTTAATAGAGTACCTGGCATAGAAATATGACCTAAAGCTTAACAAATGCTTGCTGACTTGACTTGACAAAGATTTTTATATTTAGAAACAAATTCAACAAATATAGATTGACACTGGCTGATCCTGGAGATCTTCAATCTGCACATTAGATGGGCATGTATCATGTGTGGTAAATGAGGCATTAGGAAGGAGTGAAAGTTCTCAAGTAATGAGGATCAACAATGGTGTCCTCACTCTTTTGTGGATTTTCCACTTAGTGTAATGCATTGCAGTTTATTTGTGCCAGCTGAAGGGGATTTATGGGTTCTTTCATCTAGTTTTAATTAACCAAACCCTAAGAAAATGGACAAATGGTTTACAAAAGATTCTTGCCAAGAAACTGTGGATTGAAGATAAGATTGAGAATGCAATCAGTAGCTGCTAACTAGCTTATCAGTCACATTACAAAGGAAAAACAATGGAAATCTAATTAGATCTGGTAAGGTAAGAACCCCCCCTCCCCCAAATTCTCAAAGAAAATGATTTGAAATCTACTTTCATAATGATGACTTTAGCCTTACATGTATATTGTACTTTGAGATATTAGCCAGTGATAATATAAAGTCATCATAATTAAAAACTTAAAAGACTTCAAAACTAAGTTTGTTTTTTTCTTCTGACCATGAATACAGAACTCCTTAATTCTAAGTACAAGGCTCTTTCTAAGCCATTTGTACAAAAGACCATAAGACCCTCATGGGACGCTAATATATCAATTTAGTAATTTCATGGAATGGACTACGAAGTCATTGTTAACATAGTTCTCTAATTTATTAAATCTCACAGAAGCATGGAGAACCTATTGGTTAACTCAGCTTTTGGTTTAGCTTTGGAATGCTTTTAGACCATAGGATTATACAGGAAAGAGTGCATGATGCAAAGTTATTGCTATTTAAGAAAATAACAACAATATCTCAAACATTTTTCTTTCTGTCACTAGGAGAAGTAACAACCAGGTTAAGAAGCCTCTTCAAAAGATGTCAATATGCACTGGTCAATATTATGTATTTGTTTTGTCTATTCTCATTCGTGTGTATGTTATCTCCCTCAATAGAATATAACTTCCTTGAGGGCAGGATCTGTTTTCTTTTTCACTTTGAATTTTCAAACACTAGCTCAATCTTAGAATCTAAGTTAATAATTAATAGTTTTTAATATTTTAATAATTATTAACATTAATAACCAATTAATATTTTTGTTGAATTGAGTATATGACAATAAATATTTTTGCTCTCTTCAAATGGAGAAACATAAAATATCTTCCGTAAGGGGATCAAAATGTATTGTTAACATTAGTTCAGCATTCCTTTAATACCCTAAGAATTAGGTAGCAATGTAACTGTTCCATGTGATGCATTTTTAAAAAGTAGAAATAAAATGACTTTCTGTCACCTGTGCTTAGAGGCAGCTTTCATAAGTGAATGTGAATAGTGATGGGAATAATGTTGAATAAAAGATAATCTACTGCTTTCCATCATTAAAATATAGGGAAAATGTCTTGAGTAGTCACTGAGGAAGGTAGGATCCAGGACCCAAACCTAACTTAATTGGGTTACTTGTTACCAGGGAACTGTGCTGCTGGGAATTATTGTACTGCCATGGGGATTCAAGTCAGGTAAATCATTATGCATGGCTTAAACTTAGTTTCTTTATAATAGTACCTGCCCTACTTACTTTGCAGAGTTATTTTAAGGATCAAATGGTATAAAATGAGTTAATATGTATGAAATCACTTTGTAAATTATATCAATTAAGTATAAGGTATGAATATATTCCATAAAGGCTCATGAGGTCCCTTTTAGCTCTAGAACAGTGATACTATGACCAAGCTACTTTTCTACATAGTATTTTAGTAGACATAAAATGTAAGAACTAAATGAAACCTTAGAGATTAAATGGTTCCATCTTCTTTCTTTTACACATAAAGAAAATGAAACCCAGAAGAGGTGAAGTGACTTGCCTAAGGTTACACGGATCATAAAACTAGAACAGGATTCCAAGTCTATTGCATCTTTCTTAGTGTTTCCGAAGTAAACATAGATTAATTAATAAAAGCTCAGAGAAAAATTATTACTAAGGCTTTTCAGAACTACATTTGAAATTACATTGAAAATGCCAGTATTGCCATTCCCAGCAGAAGGGTTCTCTGGTAACTAGTAACTCAGTTTATTGAAAGGGCAAAAACAAAAACAAATCAAAATTTAAAAACCCATCCAGTAAACCATGCGAGTGTCAGAAATGCGCTGACTGATTTTTCTACTACAGTATTTCAGCATCCCTAAAAGACAAGCCTAAGCTCCATGTATACTTAGCTCTTTCTTTTGCTCCTCTATTTAAAAAAATTTTTTAATATCATTTGTATTTCTTAAGGCCAAACAACTGTTTTCTGAACCTGATTGATACAAACCATATTTTCTCATTTTTTTTCCATAAAGGCATTTCAACTATAAAAATGTAATAAAATAAGACAAATTTAATAAAATATTACTAATTCACCATAAAACTGTTCTTTTGTTTGATACAGAGTTCATGTTGCTGCTAACTTTAACTTACCTTTCCAGACTTATTGGGCATCATTCTTCTTTATAAACTCTCTTTTTCAGTGAAACTGGTCTATTGGTTGTTCCTAAATTCAGAGCTTTATCTACCATCTTTATACTTTTGTGAAGGCCTAGAATGTGCCTAGAATGCATTCATAGTGGTACTCACCTTTTGAGATCTTCCCAAAGACTCGACCATAGCGCAAGAGGAGCCTGGGTAGTCTGTTGATGATCAGTTACCCCCTGTCCTCCAGAATTTACCTTCTCTTCTCTTTGAAGAATCTCCAGGCTTGGCTTGGGGTCAGACTACACAAATTGCAACTGATCTTGAGTGTGGGAAGTCTGTTAGAGGTAAGGATTGTGCAGTGCCAAGGAAAGAGAATGGAGGAGGTTGATGCCATCACAAGAGAATGTTATGAACTAGGACTATGGAGAGAGTACTACACAGGTACTCAAAAGCAACTGCAATGAATCCTGAGCCAAGGTGATAGGGATAATTCAATTGTGAATTGCTAAGCAAAAACTGGGCTAGTCTTTTACCTTAGGCTGAGGAGAGAGACCAGTGGCACCCCTTTCCCCTTTCCTCTCTAGAGAGAGTAAAATATAATGTGAATGAAATATAAATAACTTATTTAAATTTCCTGTTCCCTCTGACCTCGGAAACTTTATACCTTTTTTTTAAAACTAGAAATAATAAAACTATTAATCAAGAAGATTTTGCTATGCACTCTATCTTATATATGTATGTATGTATGTATGTATAGCAGGAGGTACTGGGTGGTTTCTCCTTTATGGAGATCTAAAATATTTTGCCTGAGTTAGACTTCAGAAGTTGGGAGTGATATGTAGAGACATCAGGGGAAAATGGGAGAAGATTGGTTTTGGAGTGTTACATGATTGGCAAAGAATCTGCAATTAGATACCCTTCGAAATAAAATTGCTAAGTGGTGAGAACTCTATGCTATTAAGAAAAGAAAATGCAGGCATCCTTTTTTTCCTTTCTCTTTCCCTGTAGGCTACCATTTTGTGTGCCATGGTTTGAAAAGAAAGCTACATCATCTACAAAGTGGGGAATGAATTTCTTGGAAAAGGAAAGCAATAACCCTGAAGGGAGTGTAACTCCACCTTCAGAAATAGAGAGCCATCGATTTGTCAAGTTGCTGAGACATGTTCAGACAGGTCCTCTGGACTAGGGAATGATTGATAGTTCATATTGTTTCATTTGCCAGAGCCACATGCTATTAATAATAGGCTCCTTGGAGCTTGGGTCAAGGGCCAGAAAGGTCCACCTAGTCCAGCATCCTCATTTTATAGAAGAGAACACAGAAGCCCAAAGATGTTGGGTGATTTGCCCAAGGTCACATAGGTAGTGAGCATCAGAAACAGAATTTTCTCCTCTCCTCCACCTCTTAGAATCTTTGGCTTTCCTCAAGGTTTAACTCACATGGTATATCCTAAACCTTTCCTTATGGTCTCTTTTAGTTGGTCATGGTTTCCCCCCCCCCCCCCGCCCCGCCCACGCTTCTCAATTAATCACATGCATATTTATCTGTTTACATGCTACATACCCCTAGTAGAACATCAGCGCTTTCTGGGCAGGGACTTTTGTTGTTGTTGTTTTATCTTTATGTTACTAGCATCTAGCACCATGTCTTGACCATAGTAAGGACTTAGTAAATCCTTGCTGAATTGAATACATAGCAAGACATATATTCTTGGCAATGTCAACAAAGTAGACCATTAAAAAAGTTTTTAAATTCAAAACACTTTGTTAGGAAAAAATGTTGTTTGGTTCTAAAACTAGAACAAAATTTTAGACTTTTTCTCTAGCTTTTATTTTACTTTGTATTAATATAAGCTAGCTGAAAAAAAAATAATCCCTCTTGGCTCCTTACTTCCCAACCCTTTTATTTTAACATTCATATGTTTAGATAATATAGTATAACTATATACATATAGAATGTATAGTATAACTCAGCTAAGTATTTTGTCATCATAGCAAATAATTAATACGCATGCACATTAACTTGTGTTTAATCTGAAAATTTCCTTATAGAAATATGTATCTATAGAAACGACTTAAATTTGGGGTTATTAGTTTCTTGGCAATCTCATAAGATATTGTTCTCTCTTCATAGTCTATGATCACTGAACTCTCTCCTGATTACTACATTAACCAATGCAATTATTTTGTTAAATATCAACTAAATCAAAATATAAAAGGCTCCAAGTCAGTTGTATATCTTACAAAGTTTTCACTGGACTAGTTTTGCCCTCCATTATTTTTCTCTGACTTATGAGTTTATCTATCATCATTCTCTGTAAGATCTTACAGATAAATTATATTCTAACTTGGCGTTGCCTTTGGTAGTCATCTCTTTGCAATTACCAAATAAGTCAAGTATTTGCTAACTAAAATATTTTATGGAGCTGTTATGGTCTCTTTGTTGCAGCAATTAATTTACATATGTTTATTTTCCAAATATTATTATTTTACCAACAATCATCAATGTAATTTCTGTTATCTATTTTCAATTTTAAATACCTTATTTAATTTAGAGTTAAATATTTTAAATTATGTTAACATCTTTTTATCAATAATATAATTCCTTTCTTTTAGTAAAAATTTTAATCTTATTGAGATTTTCATCTTGTTGAGAGAATATTGATATTTAAAGAATAAATTATATCTTGGGCCCAAAGACAATAAGACATCATGTCATGACATCTATCTTGCTTATCATGCTTGTAGCACAAATGATTCCATCAGGAATAGAATGGATGTTATATGACAACATCTATTGTAGAGAGTGAATATATATTTAAATTCTACAAAGAGCTTGACAAAATCCTCCAACCAAATCATTACATTTTGATTCTCAGGGACTTCATTGTAAAAGTGAATACAAGAGAGAGGAGAAAAAAATGTATTACTACAAAGAAGTAAAAGAAGGCAAAGTCTTGTAGATTACTCAAAAAAATAATAATAGTAATAAAATAAAGTACTGGTTAATCTAATAAAACAAAGAGAATCAAGTTAACAGTATCAAAGATGAAAAGGATGTTCTTACCTCTAATGAAGAGGAAATTAAGGTAAAACTATTAAGAACGATTTTGCTCAATTATATGGCAATAAATATGACAATCTAGGTGAAATGGGTGAATATTTACAAAAATATAAATTCTCTAGATTAACAAAAGAGGAAATAGAATACTTATATAATCCCATCTCAAAAAAAAAGAAATTGAACAAGCCATCAAGGAACTTGCTAAGAAAAATGGATTCACAGGTGAATTCTATGAAACATTTAAAGAACAACTAATTCCAATACTTTACAAATTATTTGACAAAATAAGCAATGAAGAAGTTTTACCAAATTCCTTTTATGAAACAAACATGGTCCTGATTCCAAAGCCAGGCAAACCATAAACAGAGAAAAAACACTACAGACCAATCTCCTTAATGAATATAAATGCAAAAATCTTAAATAGAATACTAGCAAAAAGACTCCAGCAAATTATCACGAGGAGTATTCACTATGATCAAGTTTTATAACAGGAAGGTATAGTTTATTATACTTTATATTATATATTATAGTTTAACATTAGGAAAACCACTCATGTAATTGAACATAAAGATAATCAAATCAACAGAAATCACATGATTATCTCAATAGATGCAGAAAAAGCCTTTGACAAAATACAACACCCATTCCTATTGCAAACACTAGAAACTATAGGAATTGAAGGACCATTTCTCAAAATAATAAACAGTATATATTTAAAACCATCACCAAGTATCATCTGTAATGGGGACAAGTTAGAAGCCTTCTCAGTGAGATCAGGAGTGAAGCAAGGATGCCCATTATCATTTCTATTATTTAATATTGTTCTAGAAACTCTAGGGGCAGAAATTAGAGAAGAAAAAGAAATTGAAAGGATTAAAAAAAGACAAGAAGGAAACTATCACTCTTTGCAGATGATATGATGGTATACTTAAAGAACCCCAGAAAATCAGCTAAAAGGCTAATGGAAATAACTTTAGCAAAATTGCAGGGTACAAAATAAACCCACATAAATCATCAGCATTTCTATATATTTCCAACAAAACATAGCAGCAGGAGTTAGAAAAAAAACTCCATTTAAAATCACTCTAGACAATACAAAATATTTACCTGCCAAGACAAACACAGGAATTATATGAACACAACTATGAAACACTTTTCGCACAATTAAAACTAAATCTAAACAACTGGAAAAACATCAATTGCTCATGGGTAAGACAAGCTAATAGAATAAAAATTATAATTCTATCCAAATTAATCTACTTATTTAGTGCCATACCTATCAAACTACCAAAAAAGTGTTTTTTATAGAATTAGAAAAAATTATAACAAAATTCATTTAGAAGAACAAAAGATCAAGAATATCAATAATGAAAAAAATGTGAAGGACGGGGGCCAAGCAGTACCAGATCTTACACTGTACTATAAGGCAGTGGTCATCAAAACAACATGGTATTGGCTAAGAAACAGAAGAGTGGATCAATGGAGTAGACTAGGGGTAAATGACCTCAGCAAGCTAATGTTCAATAAACTCAAAGACCACAGCTTTTGGGAAAAGAATTCACTGTTTGATAAAAACTTCAGGGAAAATTGGAAAACAGTATGGGAAAAATTAGGTTTAGATCAATATCTTACACCTTATACCAAGATAAATTCAAAATGGGTAAATGACTTAAATATAAGGAGTGAAATAATAAATTATGTGAAAATACAATAGTATACCTGTCAGATCTGTGGGAAAAAAAGGAATTTAAGATCAATCAAGAGATAGAGAACATTACAAAATGTAAAAAGAATGACTTTGATTATATCAAATTAAAAAGGTTTCATACAAACAAAACCAATGCAACCAAAATTAGAGGGAAAGCAACAAACTTGGAGAGCATTTTTATAACAAAACTTTCTGACAAAGGTTTAATCTCCCAAATATATAAGCAACTAAGTCAAATTTACAAAAAATCAAGTCTTTCCCTATCAACAAATGGCCAAGGGACATCAATAGGAAGTTTTCACAAGTTGAAATCAAAACTATCAATAAGCCCATGAAAAGGGTTCTAAATACCTCCTGATTAGAGAAATGCAAATTAAAATAACTCTGAGGTACCACCTCACACCTAGTCAATATGGCAGAAAGGAAAGCGATAAATGTTGGATAGGATGTTGCAAAATTGGGACACTAATGCATTGCTGGTGGGGTTGTGAATTGCTCCAACCATTCAGGAGGGCAATTTGGAACTAGGCCCAAAGGACTTTAAAAGAATGCCCGTACTTTGACCCAGCCATACCACTGTAGATTTTGTACCCCAAAGAGACAATAAGGAAAAAGACTTGTACAAAAATATTTATAGTCACTCTCTTTATGGTGGCAAAAAATTGGAAAATGAGGGGATGTTCATTAATTTGGGGATGGCTGAACAAATTGTGGTATCTGTTGGTGATGGAATATTATTGTGCTGAAAGGAATAATGAAGTGAAGAAATTCCATGTGAACTGGAAAGACCTCCAGGAATTGATGCAGAGTGAAAGGTGCAAAACCAGAACATTGGAACATTGTACACAGTGACTAACTCATTGTGGCATGATCAAATGTAATAGACTTTTCTACTAGCAGCCATGCAATGACCTAGGACAGTTCTGGGGGATTTATGAAAAAGAACGTTATCCATATCCAGAGAAAGAACTATAGGAGTAGAAATAAAGAAGAAAAACATAGAATCAGTCACATACTTCAATGGGGATATGATTAGGGTTTTGATATTAAAAGATCGCTCAACTGCAAATACAAGTAACATGGAAATCGGTTTTGAACAAAGATACATGTATAACCCAGTGGAACTGCTTGTCAGCTTTTGGAAGGGTGAGGAAATAGCAGGGGTGGGGGAGAGGGAATCATGAATCATGTAACCATCGAAAAATATTCTAAATAAAACAAACAAAAAATTAATGATAATATATCATCAATACATTCTTTACATAGATTCAAGAGACAAGCAACAAATAATATTATGAAAAAAATTTAAATACAGGTATAATATATGTTGAATATATATACACATGCACATATACATAGAAAACTAACTGGTTACTAATATGAAAGTTATTAGTAATATCTGAATCACTTGTCAGGCTTGTCATAGACTATTAGATATTTATCTAAATCAATATCAAATTAGAGGAAAAGGATATGAGAACCAAACTGACTATTTTGTGAATAACCCTCATTTTGAGACATTTCTGTAAATCACTTTGATTTGCAGAGATTCCATCTACTTGTTTACCTCCTCCAAGCTCAGAATAAATCCTAGCTGGAAAAATTAAAGTATTTCCACAAAAATGCCCAGTCTAGTATGAGAGGGCATCTGCAATCTCAAGAGCATTGCTTTGTATGTGTATGAAGGAAAGGATAAATAAAATGAAAACCCCAAGCCAAAATCTCAGACAATCCTGGCCCCTGCCCAAAAACCTCTGGCTCCATTTCAAGCTGTACCTGTCCAAGCAGCTCTGGCCCTTTCTAAGGTGTACCAAGGAACTATGAGCTGCATTGGTGCTTTTATCATCACGAAAAAGGCCATATTGCTAGATTGTGAAAAGAAACAGGACTTTAAAATGGCAATATGGGGGCCCTGGAAGAGCCAAGGGAATGTTTTTGGCGTGAAGGTGCATGGGAAGGACAGGGGACCATAGATTCTGATGAGGATATTATTGTCTTTGACCCAACTGTCCCAGGCTCTACTCCTTCCCACACCTGTAAACCCTATGTCTCCCTTAAAGTTAGTGACATGATTTATGATTGCTTATTAGATATAGGAGCTTCTAATTCAGTTTTGATGATCAAATCAGATTCTGACTGTACTGCTAGTAGATCTCTAAATGTTGCTGGGATCTTGGTGAAGCATCCCCACGTTGTCTTTCCATATGGTTATTGTTGGCCTTCAGCAGAGCATTCTTTTCTCCTTATCACAAGTATTCTATTAACTCACTGGGTCATGATTTCCTTTGTAAACTCAGCACCATTATTTCCTGTTTCCCTAATGGTTCTCTGTGTTTGCAACACTCTGAGGCCTCCCTCTCTTTGTCTCCTGTACTGGTACAGAATGCCCCAAAAACTCCTGATGATAGTATGGGGATTCCATCTGATTCTCTATGGGCAACTTCATACTTAGATGAAGGATTGTTAAAATTCTTCATTTCAGATACCATCAAGATTAAGGGAGACCCCCACACCATCCATTCTTCAATATCCTTTGCCAGGAAGGCCATGTAAGGTAGTAAACCCATTACTGACTCTCTGGGGAGTCTATAGCATTATTGTACTCTGTAAATCTCCTTGTAAAACATCTATCCCCCCTGTTAAGAAATCCAAGTTAGGCCCTGATGGCAAACCTGTTTATCATTTTGTGTAAGACTCATATTTACATACTATAATGCTTATGTTATACCCAGGCAACCATTAATTACTAATCCTGTGACCATTATCAACTCAGTTTCCTGTGAGAGTGCCCTATAGTAGATTTTTTTTTTTTTTTTTTTTTTTTTAGCATTATCTATCATTTACTCAGAAATTCAGTACCGGTTTGCCTTGACCTGAAAGAACACACAATGGACATGGAGTTGCCTGCTTCAAGGATATGGAGAAAGCACACTTCGGTATCTCATATCTTAGGACTTGGTTTCCATTACTTTCAAGAGCTCCTCTCTTATTCAGTATGTTGATGATCTCTTCCACTAGGGTCTGTCAAAATGACAGGTGTTATCTTCAGCAATTTATCTGAGTCATAAGGTTTCTAAATCAAAGGTGCAGAGGTACCTCCCTCAGGTGGAGTGCCTTGGTCTCATTCTGCCTGCTGGCACTAACCCTGTTTCCCCAAAGCATATACAAGCTCTTCAACAATGATAAGTACCCACAACCAAAAGACTATCTTTTAAAAAGTTTAATTAATTAATTTAGAATATTTTTGATGGTTACATGATTCATGTTATTTCCCTCCCCTTCTCTCACTGCCCCCTCATAGCAAATCCACTGGGTTTGCCATGTGTCATTGATCAAGACCTATTTCCATATTACTAAAGACTATTTTGTGAGCAACAAATATTGCTACCACTGGATTCTGTCCTTGGTGACATCACTAAACCTCTAGCTTTTCTATCCAAAGATAACATTTCAGAACCTTTGCAGCTTGGATCAGAACATCTTACTTCCCTTATGTATCTCGAGAAAGCCCCATTATAAACTCCAACAGTGGGAATTCCAGATTATAGTAAGCCCTTTTCTCTTTTTGTACACAAACATAAGGGGGTATTTTAAGGGTCTTTGCTCAATCCCTTGGACCCTCTCCACCTTGTAGCATATTACTCCATTTATCTAGATTCAATGGCTGCAGGGGCTCTGACCTACTTGCCAGTTATAGCAGCCACCACCCTTTTCATTGAAAAATGCATATGATTTGGTTTTAGGGGCTCCATTTGTAGAGCAGTGCCCCCATGAGGTTGAGGCTCTCATGTTGAGACATTGCACTCATACTTTCTCTTATCAAAGACTTGCTAGATTTAAAGTAACTTTACTGGGAAAAGAAAATGGGACCTTAAAGTGTTGTTTGATTCTCATTCACCCAGAAACTTAGTACTGTTTGCTTTCATATACAATAACACAATAGATATGTTTGTTGAATTAAATATGTAATTTTAGTATCATGCTTGTTTTCTGAATATTTAGGATTCACTACAAATCTTTACAGGATGGTAGATTTAGATCTGGAAGGGAATTTAGGTCATCTGTTCTAATCCTTTTGATTTATACATAAGACTAAGTGACTTGGCTGAGGTCATACATAGGTAGTAAGGAGCAGAGTCAGAAACATAACTCAAGTTTTATGAATCTAAATCCAGAACTTTCAACTAATAATGTACTTGATTAACTTAACTCTTTGCTTTCTTTTTCTCTGGGGTCAAAAATTTCAAATCCTTTGATTTTTCTTTGAAGTTTTAGTTCTCAATTTTTTTTTTCATTTTCCTGGTTTTTCCTATTTCCTGTTCAAGCTTCCCTTACTTGTTTTAAGTCTTGGAGCAACAGATGCAAGGTTCCAATGATACTAAGCAATGTTGGGAGCTGATCTCATTATTCTCACATGGAAATCTCTTGTAAGAACATCTTTGTATCATGTCGGTACCCCAATAATGTCCATTTACTGAGCTTGTAACTCATCCTTGGTTTTTCTGAAGTGTTTGACAACATCAAAAAACTACTCTTTTTGATATTCTCTAATCAACTGGTTTCCATGAAACTGCTCTTTATTGTTCTCTTTTAAAATTTCTTTTGGATGTTCACTGGTTTATTCTCCATATAGATATATGCCACAATTTTCCTTTTCATTAGCTATCTTCTTAGGATCTCTTTTCTCCACTCCATATTTTCTCTCTTTGTTTTTCATTTACATGAATGGATTCAGTTACCAAATCTAAGTGAATTACCCATTCCAAAGTCTTTATTGATAGTCTTTTCTAGACATCTCCATCTAGATATCATGTTAACACTTTAGACTAAACAGAGCTGAAACTTAAATTCATCATCTTTCTCCCAAAAGCAGTTTCTAGGTTTCTCCTACAGACTTCCCTATTTCTATTGATGATCTTGCCTTCATCATAGTTAAATATAAAAATAATTTACTACCTTGGTGCATTTGCTTCACTTCCCTTAGTGTCTATTTGTTCACAATTTTATTATGTTTTTATGACAATTTATTTGAAATTATCAAGTTTATTTTTAATTCTATTCCTATCCTTTTATACCATGTACTTCAGCCATAGTGAGTAGCCTTAATCTTAAAAGGATGAGATTTGGGTGGGAGTGGGAAGGAACTCAAATGAGGCCCAAAGAAGTGATGTTAGAATCATTGATACTAATGGTTATTAATTACTTAAGCTATGATTGCTAGAAAGTAAGAAGACTAGAGAACAGTTTGGGGAGTTTCCAGGCATGAGCACCTACTATGTACAAGACATTATACTATGTGTTTTTACCAATATTATCTCATTTGCTCCTCAAAACAACCCTGAGAGACAGGTGCTATTATTATCCCTATTTTACAGTTGAAGAAATTGAAATAAACAGGGGTTAAGTAACTTGTCCAGGGTCAAAATGGAGCCTGGATTTGAATTCAGATTTTCCTGTTTGAAGACCCAACATTCTACCCACTTCAGCCCCTGCAAATCTTAAAGATATCTAGTGCAAATGAACACTACAACTCAGAAAGATCCATTCGTCTTTTGGATGGTTCTAATCATAAGGAGGCTTTTCCTTGATGGTGCCAAAAATCTGCCTCTATACTTTATGCCCCTTGTTCCTAGTTTTTCCCTGTATGGCCAGAGACAAGAGTTTCAATCTTTGTTCCACTATAGAAATATTCTTCTTGGTTCTTCTCTGCAAGCTAAATTTATATTTCTCCTTATATAATATGATTTTTGGTCCTCTCATTTTCCTGATTTTCCTCCTCTTTCTAGACTGTTAAAGTCAGTTGATTTTAAGATTTGGCACTTGGGCTTAGACATAGTACTCAAGCTATGTTATGTCTATGTTATAGCACAGTGGGACTCTCCTATTATTCTAGATTTAGATTTGTATTAATGTTGTTGAGGATATCATTAACTTTCTTGGCTACTGACTTATGTTGAGCTTGTAATATGCTAGAAACCATTTGTCCTTTCCATATCAACTGGCAAGTGTAGGGCCACATCTACCCCCTCAATCCTATATTTCTATGATTCTGTGAAGCCAAATGCAGGACTTTGTCTTTTTCTCTACATTTTCTGATACTTAGAACTATAGCTGCTTGTTGATTTGTCCTTAGAAAATATGATGAAATTAGGTCTGAAAGGAGCCCAGTTCTTATAAAGATTATTTCACTGTCATTTGGAACCAGTTGAGTTCCATTCCCTATGGGAAGAAAAAACTGAACTATGCAATTACACTGAGAAGCCAGATCCAGCAAAATTCTTTACTTCAAATTACCTCAGTGGTGAGTGTTCATCATTAAATTTAAATACAAAGATATTCTTGAAGTAAAGTAGAGACAATTGGATGTAATGGAAAAGAACATTATTTATGATATACCTTGAGCATCAAAGTATTATTCCAACCAGGGGTAACTTACTTCCAGAATAAAAATGCTGCAACCAAAAAGGGATATCTAGCTTGTATACATACATAGAGACTACCATATATAAATCTTCCATGCTGAAGAATTAATTGTGAATGAATAATGAAATAATATTACTATGGATAAATTTATTGTAGTGAAATACTCTGCTCAGAAATTATTTTCTTGGACAACGTATCACCAGCTTCATTTAGTCAGTTTCTTTCTTGCCCATCTGTTTTTTTTATGCTCTTGGCTCTTGATTCAGGTCCTGAACTCACTCATCCCTCCTTTGCCTACTACCATTCCCCAGAGGCAGGGCTGAAATAGAAGAGAGGAAATGTGCAGAAGACACACAAGCACATTAGGTCAGAAATAATTGTTGCTGTTGTTGTTCTTTTACTTGGTTCATACCAAATAAGATAAACCCTGCAGGATCATCTGGTTGTACTTGCTCACATTTCTAACTTAATGGAGTATTAAAGATGGCCCCCATGCTCTTAAAGGGAAGGCCTTTAGAAGTGCCTTGAAGAGAACCTTGGGAAAATTTCTCTAATAATCAATAATCTAATCTAGAGATTTTTTGGGGGGTATATTTTCCTTTTTCTAAATGGTGACCTTCAGTTCCTTCAAAAAATTCCATTCCTTTTGAATGTATGTATCACCCTGAACAGAAATTCTCATGTTATCAAACTTCAGCTTCCCAGTTCCCCTAGCACCCATTACAGAACAATATAGAATACTGCAATTTTGTAACTACCAGTGATATCAGATCTGATGATTCTCTGTTCACTATAAATTATTCAAAAGCAATATCCACTTACCAGAAATGAATTTCTCTTTCTATCAGATATTTAGCCGTTGCCAAATAAAATAATGATACACAAGACTGTTTGAATGGATAGCGACCACTTCTCAAAATACTATACTTTTCAAGTAAAACTGGTCTAAATTCAGATCCGTTTATATCCAGAATAAAAAGCAATTTGATATCTTGTTAGAAGAAAGGATTAGTTGAGAATTAATATTAAAGTGACCTCAAGTGCTCTCTATTTCTGATGAAAAGTTTCAAGTTGCAAATGTTCTTTCTGAACACATTTTTCATAGCTAGGGCTAGCAATACATCTGCAGGTCTTTTATTTTAAGATTTTCAAGCAAGTCACTTATGCATTGTAAAGTCCTTACAATCTAACAGAAAATGGCAGAAGATATATTCTAATTTTTGAGCTTATATCCTTCTGTGTTTTATTGTATTTGACCATTAGGAAACAGATATTAGCCAATGCTACCATATTTACTGCAAGGACATTAAAAAAAGTTAAACAAAACTATTATCTTAATCTTGAGCTAACAGGGAAGAAGTGAAAACAAACTAAGTAATGGAATGATGGGTACTGGATAACTGATAGTTAGTAGCCTGATATTGTCCATGATGGCAGCCCAGGTTAACACATGGACAACAAGCATAAAACAAAAGATAGATAACTAAAGATA
Organism: Gracilinanus agilis; assembly: GCF_016433145.1. NCBI lineage: Eukaryota > Metazoa > Chordata > Mammalia > Didelphimorphia > Didelphidae > Gracilinanus > Gracilinanus agilis. The sequence continues at coordinate 302,483,483 of NC_058130.1, read as the reverse complement.
TCTTTAGGCAATGAATAACTCTCTTGGGACACACCCAAACTCAGTTAGCAAAACTACCAGTATAAGGAGATTTTACTGTGAAATACAGTGATATTTAATTTAATTATTTTCCTCCAATTATTTTGTCAATATTTTAAGAGTCAAAATGGAAAGGGAATAGGGAAATTCTGTTAAGTATTTTGCTTCTGCCTGGGGATAGATCATAAGAGTCATCCTAGCACAGCTCTCAAAGACCTAGTAAAAGCTGCTGAAGTGTTATAGTAAGGGAGTTTTTATTTTCATCAAAGAGCAAAAAATAATGCAGTTTTCAAAAGAGGTCTTCTCATTCTTTAGAGTAGTCATTGTTGTTTGTTGACATTTTGTTGTTGCTTTTGTTTTCAATATGGGGGGAAAGAATATGAGTCAGAAAAGAAACAAACAAGCACTTATGCCATATGTATTTATGTTCTTTCTACCTAGGACTGCAGGAGAGGTTTTGTTTATAGGATTTTTTTTTAAAACACTCAAATATCTGAATGAAATTACTCCCTTTGTTTTCTAGACCTTAGTTTTCTAACTCTAGCATGAAGAGAGCACTATACATCTTTAGAAAACATTTCTACTGATCACTAGCATTTGTCTTTCTGCTTTTCATTATTAGAGGACAGGGTGCAGTCCTAGCTCTAAGCTCAATTTCTTTGACCTCTCTTCCTCTCCATTGTACCTCTTTGAAGATGATGAGATTTAATATTTATGGGAGTTAAGGAATAAACATTATGAACTCAAAATCATACTGTCTACATATACAAACAAAAAGTGGGCCATTGAAAAGCCCTAAATCTCTTTATTATTCTATAAAATAAATAAGAGGACTTCTGATATATAGCAGGGGAAAATATCACTGATTGGATCTTGTAAATGAAAAATGTGAAAAATCAATGAAGTACGCACTAGTCTACCGTCAACTTTGTATATGATATATTAATCTTCACATTTTATTCTAAAGATCTGAAGAGAGAAATGAAGGTTCAATAAAAAGAACCCCAGTGGGGACCTTGTTCTGCTGTGGAACCCTAGGCTATTTGTTTAAATCTCTTTGGCTTTGGCTTTTGGTTTCCTTATCTGTAAAATGAGGAGGTTGGATTAGATGATCCCAGCTCTAAAGTTGTATGGTCTGTCTGAAAAACAGCAAGAGAAAATTCTATATGCTTATGGGTTGGAGGAGTTTCAGACTCTTGATTTAGGTGAAATTGTGATATAAGGGGAAATTTATTTTTGCTATATCTCTACTGCTTTAGTTTCTCCCTCTGCTTGTGAGATGTCTTTGCTTCTTTCCCCTCAATAGCTGGCATCTCATGTGGGCCTTCCTTTTGGCCTTCCCTGTCTAGGACTCTCCCTCTGGAGCATTACACAAAGGTCCCCTTTTCCTGGAAAGTGCCATATTCTCCATTCAGATCCTTAATCTCTTTTCTATGCCCAAAACTCTGTTAATCGAATTCAGGTCAAGGTATTAATGACAGTTAATTATTGTGTTACCCAGCTTGATATCCTAAAAAGAACACTGAATCTGTAGACAGAAGAAATGGGTTTATATTCTGGCTTTTGTACTTTCTAGCTCTATGACTTTGGGGATCTTTTCCATTTTGGGTTTCAGTAAAACATGTGCAAGGGGGCACTAGAAGACCTCTAGGGTTCATTCCAGTTTTAGATCTGCGATCCAATGATCTCTAGGATTAAAAGTCTATGATTTAAAAAGAGAAAACTTAGAAATGGAGAGTCTGGCCCCAAATAAGAATCTCTGATAGGAATTTTAGACATAATAGTTGGTTGGTGGGGGAGGAATTGGGGGAAGGATGACTTCCATAATACTCCTCAAATTCTACAACATGGACAGATGCTTTCTTCGACTACTCATAAGGCTTTTCCTGGGAATTATTGAAGGTAGGGGAAAGGAAAGTAAGAAAAAGATAAAGGATGAAAAAATTAAACTCATCTTCACTGAAACATCTTTTACCGCTTAACTCCAGAGAACTTTAGTGAAAATTTTAGATTGAAAAATTTTGTCTTCTTCTAGGCCAAACATATTCCCCATTTCAAAGCAGCTATTTTCATTGACTCATCTTGTCTGAGCTTGCAGTTTGGCAAAAGCATACACACAACTGCAGAGAAATAATGTATATCTAAAGATGAGTAAATTCTTATAAACTTGGAACATTTTTTAAGGAAGCCAGGCTCTCTGAGATATCTATGAGTAAGCTGCTCCATCTACTGGATATTTACCAAACTACAAAATCAAAGTCTTTTATAAGACAATATTAAAAATCAATAGCAGCAAAGGAGAGGGACTCTGGGAGTCCATTATTATGAAATAAGAATACAATGCATTGTGTAATAGAAGAGAAATCTACTAGGGTCTATGCCACATAGGTTAGGCTAATTTTCCCTTAAAGGCTGGCTTCAAGACATAGTCCAGAGGACTAAGGCTCTAGCTGTTGACTATGGTTTATCTTCTGCAAGAAGTTTTACCAGGCCTCCTTAATCTTAGGGTCTTTGCTTCGAAATTATCCCCAAATAATCTCTGATATATATTCTGTAGACATAGCTGTTTACATGACGTCTCCACTATTAGACTGTGAGCACCTGGAGAACAAGGATTCTCTTTTGTCTTTTCTTTGTATCCCTAGAGCTTAGCTAATACATAGTAGGCACTTAATAAAAGCTTACTGACTGATTGACAGAGCTCTCTGGTCAGCTAAGGCTATTAAAAGGTTGGCTGGCAAGGAATGAGTGCCCCTTGGAAATGCCAGGTGTCCCCCTTCCTTGCAAGTCACCACAACTTTCAGATCCAATACATTCTTCTGATCCAGACTCATTTCCACATGGAAAGAAAGGGTGCTTCATCTACCAGAGACAGAGCTCTACTTTTGCTTAATATCTTTTCCAAGCTCTTACTGAGTGAACATTTTGTTAATTGTCTCATCTCACTTCAAACCTAATCCTGAAGTATTAGACTGACCTGAATCAGACCTGGCCCATGATATTTGATATTAGTTGGTATCATTATTGTTGGCACAAATTCATGTTGTGTTATTGTGACTGAAGTATGAAGAAAATGCCAAGAATCAGCCAGATGGTGATCATGATGATGATAGCTAGCATTTATATGATACTTTAAGTTTTGCAAATAACAAGCCTTGTAAAATAGGTGCTATTATTATCCTCATTTTACAAATGAGCAAACTGAGGCTCAGAGAGATTAAATCACCTGCCTAGCATCACAATGCTAATGTCTTAGGCAGGATTCAAATTAGGGTTTTCCTAATGACTAGTTCCAGATTCATTTGTTTTTTCATTTATGCAGTCACCTAGCTGCCTACCTAGAAAGAGTAGCCTGATCTGCTGTGGCCAGAGCCCATCTTCTGGCATATTGAGTCTACTCAGTGTGTCAGAGAGGGGGCCCCAGTGATCCTATCTAGTGGGGGGCTAAAGAAAATTGGCACAGAAGATGGTGGTAGCATAGAGGCAGGGGGTGTATTCCTTGATGACAAACTGACTGGCTGTAAGCCAAAAGTATAAAGTTCAAGCCAGAATGCTACCTGGAAAATATGTTGATATCAGGGCTATGAGAGAAAACAATGGGAGCAGGAATAGCGATAACAACTGAGAATTTGCCATGGTGGAATATAGTGTATGGGGAGATGATTCTAAATGCAATCTAGAACAAGCTAGTACTCCCCAGTGCAGCATGTACCAATAACAGGACCTTGAAGAGCGGGCAACAATCCAGGGAATGCAGAATTGGTAGTCCCAAAGTCATTGGTAGCAGCAGAGTAACCCCAGGCTGAGTGGGCAGTATCTATAGCAGTGCTCATGAACAGGTTTCAGTAGGCAGACGTCGTCAGTACCAATTCCAATGTCCTCCCTTTCCTTCTAACCCAATGGGTCTTTGGCTTTAAAATCCTGGTTCTTAAGGATTCCTGTTTTACCTGGTATGCCAACAGCTTCACCTGATATAAGAGACACATGCAACTGGACTCCATTATCATTGATATAGGCACAAAGAAGTACCCTAAGAGATGGAGGTCCTCCCAAAGCGCTGAGCTATGAGCAACATGATTGATGGATGGGAAAGAGTTGGATGGAGTTAGAAAAGAGAAAAGGGTCAAGGACAAAGCTTTGGTGTAAGACCCCACAGAAGAGGTAAAATGTGAATGATGAGCCAGCTAGTAAAGAAAACCAGGAAGGACTAGTGTCACAAAAACCAAAGAAGTGAAAGGGTATCTAGGAGGAGGGGGTGTTTAGTGTTCAAGGCTACAGGAGGAGAACTGAGAAAAGGCTCTTAGATTTTGTGATCAAGAGATCCCTGGTAACCTTGGAGAAAGCAGAAACCGCTAGTGGTGAGCTATAGCAAGGGCTTGAAAAGTGAGTGGGAGGTGAGGAAGCAAAGGAAACGAGCACAGTTATGGTATGATATGCTTACTTTTTACGTGAATCAAACCCCAGTTCCCAGGTAGGCTTACAATTTTTGCACCTAAATGCCTAAAACAACTAGTTGAATAGGTACTGAATGGACAAGCATCTACTAAAGACTTATCCGATGCTGGATAGCTAGGCAGCACTCCTGGAATCAGAAAGACTCATCTTGAATTCAACTATGTACTCCTGGGTAAGTCACTTCACCTGCTTTGCCTCAGTTTCCTCATTTGTAAAATGAGCTGGAGAATGGCAGAGTACTCCAATATCTCTGCCGAGAAAACCCCAAATGAGATCATAAAGAGTTGGACACAATTGAAATGACTGAACAACAACATACCCTATGATGTGCTTTATTCCAAGTGCTGAGGATACAAAGAAAAAGCAAAAACAGTTTCTGCCCCTTTGTTTCTCCAGTGCTTGGAGTTAAGAGAGACCTACTTTTCATTGGGGGATAGTCTCTGGACTACACTTCTCAATAGCAGGGAGAACATCTTTGAATAAAACTATTCAGGGAGGAGTACTTTTAGCTAGGCAGTCTAAAAGAGGCTAGAAGTGTTGTGAAGGTTGAGAACATGCTATTGGTGAATGATGAGAAGCAGGGGTGTTGTCAGCAAGAAACAAGAGATGGGAAGAAATGGCAAAGCTTGATTAAATCTTGATGGACTCAAGCTGTGAAAGGCAGGTTGGCAGAGGTGGAGATGCAGAGAGAGAAGACAAGTGGCCTGGAGTCATGGAGAGAAACACACGTGGCACAGATCTCTTCAGTTGTTTCACTAAGATTGTAAGAGATGTGACTAAACACAGCTTGTTAAAAGTCTTTAATCTTTAACTCCCCCTCTCTGACTGATCTTACTGTATTCCTCTCCTGCTTACTGAGGACACAGAGCATTTTTATCAAGGGATATTTATCTGGTTTTGTTTTAATTAAATGTCTTTTGCTTTGATTTAATGGATTTTCTATCATGGTCTGGAAAAATCATTAGTTGGGCTTGGGGCTATAGATTTGATTAGATGCTGATCACTGGATTTGGAAAGTTACTAGAGCAATGTAAGAATGTGAGAGGGATCCATGCTATTATATTTTGGGGACTTACATGGGGCATCTTGGGGGGAAATTTATTATACCTCTTCAGAGTACTGAGTCAAACTAGGGCTACTTGCTCTAGGATTGCAGAGATCCAATTTGCCTTTCTTTCCTCCTTTTCTCTTCCCTCTCATCCATCTCTCTTCCCTTCCCTCTTTTTATTCTCTTTCCCCTACTATTTCCTTTTCCTTTCATGTTGTTAATTTTCATTTCCTTTAATTTTTTTTGCCTAGACTATAATTTGACAGCAAAGTATTCTAATGAAACACTGGCTAGGCCAATTGCTTTAAAGTAGTCATTATGCAGTTGTATGTCAAAATGGCATCAATGTTTTGTTATTAACCATTGAACAACAACTCTTGAAACAAATATATTTCAAATTTGAGTAGTGGGCTAGACAATCTACTTAGTTTTCCATTTATGGGAGAATGAGGTTTGGCCATCATTGAGAACTGTTGATTTGAGGGGTGATAAACTCTGTACCATGCTGTGGACATGTTGTATGGGGTGGATTTAAAGTATAGGATAAGAAATAGAGGAAAGAGGAAAAAAGTAATAAATGTATTATGCAAAGTGACTTACACAGCAGGAAATTCCAGTATCCCTAACGAAATAACCATTAATGGATCTATTTGGGAACCAGTTATTAAATTCTCTACTCTTTTCTAGGAAATAGTAAGAAAATATAAAGCCTTCCTTGTTAAATATTGACTGAGAGTGATATGAGGGGTGGGGATGCACAATATCACCCTCAGCAGTTAATAATTCAGTGGCAATATTGTCTTTTGTAGTTTATGCTCCAAGGTCCACATCAACCACCAAAAGTCACTTCATATCTTCTTCATCAACAAATCATTCTGTGACAATAGAGGTAGTGTGGTATAAGAGAAAGAGCACTGAGTTTTAGAGAGAAATAATCTGGGTTCAGATTCTGCCTCTCATGTCAGCTACTTGTGTGACTGTGGGCAAGTCACTTTATCCTACCCAGGGACTCAGTTTTCTCATCATAAAATGAGGGGGAGAGGATAGAAAAGGATGGCCTGTGGGCTTCCTTCTTGTTCTAGTATTACAATCATGTAGAGTTAACTATCTACCTGTTATTATTGGGGATTCAGTATGGAACATTATGAGTTTGTGGGAGGAGGGCTCTGAGTTCTGAGTACCCCAGAAGTAAAGCAAAAAGGGACTGATGTAGATTGGAGACCCATGGATACTCCCCAAAATACTTTTGACTGCATACTTGCCATGAAAATGCAGTATCCTGAAGTCCTTGTACTCAAGTACTCTCATTATAGGTGGGAACAAACTCCCCCATTCGCCTGCCTTCATGCACATCAGCACAATTCCTTATATAATGGGGGACTATATGATGGAGAACACAGTGCTCAGCTCATGATCTCTCTGTGTATGTTGGATCATGTATATATATATATATATATATATATATATATATATATATATATATATATATATTCAACAATTATCTGCTAACCACATGATGAAGTCTTTTTGATCAGCTGCATAGCCACAACCAAGGATGTATACAAAAGTCACTTAGTCTCCTCTTTTGGATGACTCCTTCCTTCATGGCAACATTCCAGAAACAAGAGAGACAATGCTGTAGAAGGAGAGGCCTTGAGTTCTCTGGACGTGTGCCCTATGAAAATGGGCCTTAGTTCTTTGCCTTCATATTTGTTCTTTTGTTCCAGGTTCTTGGTTCTAGGTAGAGGGGGTTAGAGGTTGTGAGACCTTATGAGTTTCAAAAGGTCAGAAGAGTGAGCCACCATGAGGTCCAGAAGTGGTATGTACTTAGCCTAGTGGTGGCTAAGATGAGGATTTCTCCTATAGCAATATTATATTTAAACCTAGACTTAGTGGGAGGAACACAATGCAGAGACCAAGGTACAGAAAAATAAGCCTCCACAGGGTTGGGGGTAAAGGGAGGAATTTCTTCTTATTATTACATCTTTCAAATAAAAATCCCTTTGTGAAAATCTTTGTTAATTGGTTAAATGGGACTAGAATGCTAATTGTGGGCAGGGGAAACACCCTGGAGTAGAGGGTTGAAGTCAAAAGCAATAGAAAAAGATACATCATACTCTAGAATGCTGAGGTAAAAAGGGAGATAATCTTGTACTAGGAAAGTGAAGTTACAGCTAATTAATTAAAAGGTATTAAAATAATTCTTAACACTTAATTGGCTGTAACAACTGAATTTTCTTGAGAGGCAGTTTTTCTTAATTTTAAAATAATCTATTAATTGATGGGTCAAAACATCCTAATCTGATCAGAGGATTCTGTTGATAAATCCAAGACCTTGAAACTCCTGGCCAAGGTACCTAAATATGTTTTTGGAAGTTCATTCACTTCCTCCCTTGAACATGCTAAGACATCTATAATTGGTAAATTGTTAATTAGGTGGTCCATCAAACCTTCAGTCTTTCCTCACTTGTCACAGTTGTCATGTTGATAGGAAAAGAATCATTGTAAAACATTTCTGATAGCCAGAATTTGTGAAAGGAACACATTCCCAGGAACGAAGGAAACATAAAAATCTTGGTCCTGGGGTCCAAGATTCTTGACACAGGAATCCTCTCTAATATATAGAAATTTATTGAGATCTTGAAATAGTAAGGCAGAATATGAAAAATAAATTTTCATATGGCTAAGCATACGAAAGGGTCACCTGAGTACAGGATGGCCATGAGGAGTTCCAACAAAGCTGCTCTGCTTTGCCAGTAGACCATAATGGACATCTCAGAGACAGGGAAGCTTTTAGATTTGGAAAGGCTGCTTCAGATTATGTTAATTAAAAGAGAAGCAATCATGATCTAGATGGATAATGTCACACTGAGCTAAGCAAAAACAAGGTTAGTATATAATGAATCCTTATAGGTGTATCTATGGCCAGGAAACCATCAAAGAAAGTCTCTCAGTTACATAGAGTTCTTAAAGAAGATAAAGATTAAAATAGTGGACCCAGAGAGGTTAGAAAATGACAAAACCACTCTTACATGACAGTGGTTCCCAAACTTTTTTGGCCTACAGCCAGAAAAAATATTACTTAGCCCCCTGGAAATTAATTTTAAAAAATTTTAATAGCAATTAATAGGAAAGATAAATGCACCTGTGGCCATCACCAGTATCCTGGATTGCTGCAGCACCCACCAGGGGGTGGTAGCACCCACTTTGGGAATCACTGCTCTAGAATACTCAAGCATGGGCCAGGGAGATTAAAGGAACCAACATGGAACAAACAGCTCCCTCTAAAGAAACTCCAAATAATCTGGCCAGAAAATGGAATAATATGCCATAAAAGACTTAGGACCAGTGATTAATGCATCCCACCATAAGAACAGAACTATTGGAGTACAGTCAAAGAGATCAAGTTGTATTTTTGCTGTAACTCTGGACAAGAAGGTCACATACATTCTCGGTGATCTCAAGAGGAGAATTCAGTGCTCAGACAAGAGCTGAAGGTAAATGGGCAATAGAGATAGAGCTTGGGATGAAGGACAAACCAGCTTCTAAAGAACTGAATTTCTGCCATTATCATTTTGTGGGTTATTTCCCTCTGGATTCATAGGACCTTATGCAGAGATAACAATGTGTAGTACAGGTGGCACATGTACTGCTGTGCTGGATAGTAGCTCCCAAATGATCATTGTACCTCATTCTTTTAATGAAAGCCTCTTAAAGCACATTCTTCTATATCCTATGCATACTTCTGTGTACTGATGGAGGACTCCTTAGAGTTAAGTAGCAGTTCAATGGAGATGATGTACGCAGGACACTAGCATTCCTCTATTAAGTCCCAGGGTTGAGGCTGTCTCATGGTCTTTCATTTTGATGAAAAGGGGAATGAAAATATCTCAAGAGACAAGAAGTGGGTTAAGTGCCCTGAACAGGCTGATGGCCTCTCCTACTGCCTCCACCATGATATCACTTAATGACACATACTCACACCACGTCTACACCAAGTAGCTTTGACCCAGTGCTGACAGGAGTCTGAGGGACAGAGAAGAAAAGAGCGTGGGAGAACATGATATTGGGTGAGTTCTTAGCTCTACCGCTCTGCTGTTGCTACTTTAGCTACTGCTCCTGCTCCCTAGATTTCTGTGTTTCTTCAAAGTTTCTACTGCATTTCTATCTACCTTGTCTCAAGCTAAGATTAAGTTAAAGCTGTAGTTAAATTAGACACTGTTGATATTTAGGTATTTTTTCATTTACTCGAGGTCAGCTAACAAGGAAGCTATGGTCAACTACATAGAAAGGAGGAGATTGTCTTACCAAGTAATACCAGCTCAGGGCTCCAAACAAACAATACTTTATTGGTAGATATTATTATTTTTCCCATAAAGCAAGGAAGGAAAGATGAAATGATCCTGGACTGTACCTTAACCAGAGCTAGCAGAATTCATCCACTGGGAGAAGAAAGTTTGGCAAATAGAAGTAGACAAGTAAGAAAGAGTTGCTCTTTGAGGCATCGTTCACAGGAAAATTTCCCTCTATTTTCTACTCTCATGCCCTCACCAACAATCTAAAATGCCTTCTTCTCTCTGCCCTCCCTCATGAGAGAGGTGGCTAAGACAAAAGATGGCCTGGGAGGAATTTGGAAAGAGTGGCTCTGCCCACACAATACAAATATGGGGGTCAGAGAGACAAGTAACTAGCTTTCCTCTTCAACTAAATAACTCCATAACCCGACTACTCTTATATTTTATTGTATGAGGATGAGCTTGGAGTCTCAGAGAAAAAGTCATGGGTGTCAGCAATAATAGGAACACCATAGCCTTAATAAATCCAGATCTGGTAAACCTCTCTGGAGTGTTATCATTGATTGGAAATAATTCCAGGCCATTCAAAGTAGTGGCAGGGTATGGCAACAGTGAGTTGGAGTTTAATATCTAGATAGCCAGATAATTCCTCTTCTGTGAAAGTTTATAAGAAAATGGAGGTAGGACATGGCAGAAAGCATCAAAAATACCTCTACATAATCTATTCTAAAATAAATCCATAGTAGTTCATCATCTAATGAACAAACTTTACAAGGAATGGTATATTTTAATGGAATAAATGGTATGTTGGCTGTGTCTAAGGAACAATACAAACAATTCATCTTGATGACTCCTGGCCATCTTTCAAGAGCAATCTTAGAAAAATTATAAAAACTGTGATGAAGAACTTCAGAAATTATTTGTAATAACTAGTAGTTAATGTTTTTGTTGTGGAGTTCTTATCCTTAACCATAGCAATGTAACAATAAAGATGGAAATATCTGGATATGTGTGGGCTACTGGACTATGAACAAGAGAACTGAGGGGGGATCAGTACACTATGCTATGATTGCAAAGATATCCTGGATCATTTGCTAGGCAGTTAGTAATTTTTAGAGTTGGTGAATGCTATTAGATCCCCAGATCAAAAAATAGTTTAGGTATTGGATCTGTGATTTCACTGGTATGGGAAATAGTAAGTGAACTTCCTCAACCAATGCAAGGAGGGATTTTCTCTAAAAATTATAGTCTTATATACGTATAATCCAGTGAAATTGCTTGTCAACTCCAGGAGATGTGGGGAAAAAGAGGAGGGAGGCAATAAGAATCATGAAACCATGGAAAAAATAAAAAATAAAAATAATAGTCTTAGATAGTTTTTTGGAGGCCCTGAGAGATTAAATGCCATGTTCAGAGTGATATAAAGTAATACATACCTGAGGCAAGACTTGAACCAGATCTTCCTGACTTCAAGGCCAGCTTTCTATTTGCTCTACCATGCTATCTCTTATAGGATTACCAGTCACAATTTTACCAGTTTGAATGCATTTGCTCAGAAATTTCTGGGGTGTCTGCCATTTTCTAACAGCTCATAAAAAGGCTCATTATATACTTGGAGGAGGTGTAATGTATGAATAATCTCCTTATAATTGGAAAGATGTAAGGAAGAACATGAGGACAGTGATGTAAAAATAAAAACCATCAATAATGTGTCTTTTTTATAGCATAGCTTGGGGAGAAGTTACTAGGCTAAGACTAAGCTGATGAGTATCAATTCTTTAGGGCTTCTGACAAGTAGGGGGTTACACAGAGTCTCTGGAGGGAGTGAGTCTTGACTCCCAAAAGACAGAAGTGCTTATCATCTCTTCATATCTGAAGTCTTTTAAAGTAAAAATTATTCTAGGATTTGGTAGCTACACAATGATTTTACTTGTAATTTAGAAGTAGAAATAGTAGGAATATAAAGGGGCTCTGGCACCAATCAGAGATTATTGGTTCAAAAAATGTCAGAACTCCACCAACAATGACCTTTGAATATCCAAGCGATTATAAACAAATAAAATTATATTATAAATTGATGCTAGAGTAGAGGACCTATGAACAGTATTATATTAGGAAAGGGATAACTACCAGTAGGCTATTTAAATTACTATTATGGAAAGTGAGAATTGTTGTGTTATCTGGAAATTGGAATTCTTAGCTTTCAAATGGGCCATCACAGTTTCTAAGACTATGTATATGGTGTTTGATTCCAAGTATGAATAGACAACACTCCCACAGACATTTTGACAGGTACTAAATTGGCTGCTGCCTCCCAGGGCCGGGTAGTGACATTATGCAACTATGAATTTGTTGTATAATATTGGACATAGAAGGCGAAACAAAGATGCAAATGTCCTTTCCTATAGAGCCAAGATGAAATCCATAGAAGGAGTAAATGCAATCTTTTAAAGAGGGGGAAGTGAACAAAAGGTCAAGAATATCAAGGGAATTCAAGAAAAAAAAGTGTGAAGGAAGATGGTCTAGCAGTACCAGATCTTAAAAACTGTACTACTATAAAGCCATAATTATCAAAACAATATGATACTGGCTAAGACTTAGAAGAGTGGATCAATGGAATAGACTTGGGGTAAATGACCTCAGCAAGCTAGTGTTTGATAAACCCAAGGATCCCAGCTTTGGGGATGAGAACCCACTATTTGACAAAATCTCCTGGGAAAATTGGAAAACAGTATGGGAAAAATTAGGTTTAGATTAACATCTGACACCCTATACCAAGATAAATTCAAAATGAGAAAATGACAAATGCAAAGAGGGAAATTATAAGTAAATTAGGGGAACATAGAATAGTATAGCTGTCAGATCTATGGGAAAGGGAAGAATTTAAGACCAAGCAAGAGATAGAAAGCATGACAAGACGTAAAATGAATAATATTTATATTAAATTAAAAAGTTTCAGTACAAACAAAATCAATGCAACCAAAATTACAAGGGAAGCAACAAACTGGCAAAAAATTTTATAACACAATTCTCTGACAAAGGTCTAATTTCTAAATATATAAGGAACTAAGTCAAAATGTACACAAAATCAAGGTTCCGGGTTAAGATGGCGGCAGAGTAAGAAGCAGCTCTTAACCTCTCCTGACCAAAACACACAAAACTCCTCAAGGTTACATAAAAACAAGTCCAGACGAACGGAGGAACCCCACAACAGGGCACAGCGTGGAAGGTACGTGGAATCAAGACATTTCCAGGCTATAAAGGGGTGAAACAGTTCTCACAAAATGGCGGGCTGAGCAACCACCCCACCCCCACCCCCTCCACACACAACACCTAAAGCGCCAAAGCCAGCTAAAAAGAAATAGAGCAAGTTTGGGGCACCCATCCAGTCATTGGCAGCTCCAGGGCCTGTTCCTGAGAGCAGCAAGATTTAGGACCCCAAAAAGCTAACGAACGCACACAAAATTTGAGCACAGGAGCAGAGCGCCGAGAGCGGATGCAGGGCGAAGAGTACAGGCTCAGAGCCCAGGCACGGGCGGAGGCATGGGTGGAGGCAAACACAGCCATGAGCTAAAGCTCTGAAACGCTGAGTGGGGAACCAGTGCAGAGGGGTATACGACTGTGGAAGCAGCGCCCTGAGACTTGTAAAGAAACCTCCAGCAGAGGATCAAGCAAGGGGGTCCACCAGGGGGCTTGACCTTGGAAAAAACCAGAACTCAGACCTCAGGATCCAAAAGACCGCAGACAGACCCTGAGCGGGAGGATAAACCTGAGAAGCTGCTGGGCTAACAATGGCTACCCAGTCTCAGGAAGTTCAGAAGAAAAAGATTAACAACAAGAAAAAGAAGTCTTTAACACTCGACAACTTTTACACAGAGAAAATCCAGACAACCTAGCAAACAGAGGAGGAGAACAAACAAGCATCCGGACCCTCCTCAAATAAGGAAAACTCCTCACAAGCTATGGAAGAGTTCAAAACTGAGATTTTGAGGAAAATGGAAGAGATATGTCAAGAAAATAACTGTTTAAAAGGTAGAATCTTGCAAATGGAAAGTGAGGCTCAGAAACCAAATGAACTGATAAGCAAATTGAACACCAGAAATATCCAGATTGAAAAGGAATACCAGAAGATTATGGCTGAAAACCAGAAGATCATGGCCGAAAACCAGAAGATTATACCCGAAAACCGGAAGATTACAGCCGAAAACCAGAAGAATACAGCCGAAAATCAAAAGATCATAGCCGAAAACCAAAAGATTATAGCCGAAAACCAATCCCTAAAGGCTAGAATTGAGCAAGTAGAAGCTAATGATCTCTCAAGACAACAAGAACAAATAAAACAAAGTGAAAAGACTGAAAAAATAGAAGGAAACATGAAATATCTCAATGAGAGAGTGACAGACCAAGAAAACCGGTCTAGAAGAGACAATTTGAGAATAATTGGTCTTCCAGAAAAACCAGAAATTAATAGAAACCTGGACTCCATACTAACAGAAATAATCCAGCAAAATTGCCCTGAAGTCCTACAACAAGAGGGCAATATAGACATTGAAAGCATTCATAGAACACCTGTGACATTCGATCAAGAAAAGAAAACACCCAGAAATATAATTGCCAAATTCAAGAGTTTCCAAGCAAAAGAAAAAATCTTACAAGAAGCCAGAAAGAAACAATTCAAATATCAAGGAGCACCAATCAGGATCACACAGGATCTGGCAGCCTCCATGCTAAAAGACCGCAAGGCTTGGAATACAATATTCAGAAAGGCAAGAGAGCTGGGCCTGCAACCACGGATCAACTACCCATCAAAATTGACTATATATTTCCAGGGGAAAGTATGGGCATTCAACAAAATTGAAGAATTCCAGGTATTTGCACAGAAAAGACCAGGGCTAAATGGAAAGTTTGATATCCAACCACAAAAATCGAGAGAAACATGAAAAGGTAAATAAGATACAGAGGGGAAAGAAAGAAAACTTATAATTTTTAAATTTGCCTTTTAAGGGCCTCAGTGAGATCTAATTATCTGTATTCCTATGTAGAGAAATGTTATGTATAATTCTCTGTAGTGAACTCTATTCACCATTATAATATTCACTATTATAGTAATCAGAAGAATAATTCACAGGGTGAGGGTGGAACACTAAATAATCTAAGATGACATGGGGGATGGGAAAGAGGGGGTGAATAGCAGGGGACACCAAGAGAAACTTGAGTGAATAAGAAAATAGGATATTCTATTACACACAAAGAGGGCATGGGAAGGAGAGGGGACAAATACTATTATAAGAAGGAGAGGAAGAGAGTATTAAGAGGTAATAATCAAACCTTACTATTAGTGTAATCAACCCGGAGAGGGAAGAGTAGCTATACTATCCATTGGGACATAAAACTCTTATCTAACCCTTCTGAGAAAGTTAGAAGGGATAAACCAAGGGGAGCAGGGGAGTGGGGAGGTCAAAAAAAGGGAGGGGAGAAGAGGGAGGGAATTCATAAGGCCTTTAAAAACAAAAAGATGGGGGGAAAATAAGGGACGGGGTAGAAAGGGAAGTTAATCAAGGGAGGGGATAAGGAATAGCGGCTCAATAGCAAACCACTGATTAAAAAGGAAAAAGTATAAGGAAAAAGGGGGTAGGAATGGGGGAGGATTCAAAAATGTCAGCAAATGCACAACTGATGATTATAACTCTGAATGTGAATGGAATGAACTCACTCATAAAATGGAAGCAAATAGCAGAGTGGATTAGAAACCAAAATCCCACCATATGTTGTCTACAAGAAACACATATGAGGCGGGTGGACATACACAAGTTTAAGGTTTAGGGTTTGAGCAAAATCTTTTGGGCATCAAATGAGAAAAAGAAGGCAGGAGTGGCTATTATGATTTCTGACAAAGCCAAAGTAAAAATAGGTATGATTAAAAAATACAGGGAAGTTCATTACATCCTGATTAAAGGCAGTATAAACAATGAGGAAATAACACTGCTCAATACGTATGCACCAAGTGGCATAGCACCCAAACTCATAAAGGAGAAACTGGCAGAGCTCAAAAAGGAAATAGATAGTAAAACCATACTAGTGGGAGATCTAAATATTCCTCTGTCAGATCTAGATAAATCAAACCGAAAAATAAATAAGAAAGAGGTAAGAGAGATGAATGAAGTCATAGAAAAATTAGATCTAATTGATATGTGGAGAAAAATGAATAGGGACAAAAAGGAATACACCTTCTTTTCAGCTGCACATGGCACATTCATAAAGATTGACCATGTTATAGGGCATAGAATCATTGCAAACAAATGCAAAAGAGCAGAAATAATAAATGTAACCTTCTCAGATCATAATGCAATAAAAATAATAATTAGTAAGGGCACCGGGACAGGCAAATCAAAAACTAATTGGAAATTAAATAATATGATTCTTCAAAACCAATTTGTCAAAGAAGGAATCATAGAAACAATCAACAATTTCATTGAAGAAAATGACAATGATTTGACATCCTACCAAACTCTATGGGATGCGGCCAAAGCAGTACTCAGGGGGAAATTTATATCCTTGAGTGCATATATTAACAAATTAAGGATGGCAGAGATCAATGAATTGGGCATGCAACTCAAAAAATTAGAAAGTGAGCAAATTAAAAAATCCCCAGATGAAAACTAAATTAGAAATACTAAAAACCAAGGGAGAAATTAATAAAATCTAAAGTAAAAGAACTATTGAATTAACAAATAAGACTAGAAGCTGGTACTTTGAAAAAACAGATAAAATAGACAAAGTACTGGTCAATCTAATAAAAAAAAGGAAAGAAGAAAACCAAATTGATAGTATCAAAGATGAAAAGGGAGACCTCACCTCTAATGAAGGGGAAATTAAGGCAATCATTAAAAACTATTTTGCTCAATTATATTGCAATAAATATAACAATTTAGGAGATATGGATGAATATTTACAAAAATAT
>NC_058130.1:302441840-302461710 GCF_016433145.1 Gracilinanus agilis | reverse complement strand
TCAGCAAGACAGTGTATGATAAACCCAAAGAGCCCAACTTTTGGGACATGAATCCACTATTTGACAAAAACTGCTGGGAAATTTGAAAAACAATATGGGGGAGATTAGGTCTAGATCAACATCTCACACCCTACACCAAGATAAATTCAGAATGGTTGAACAACTTGAATATAAAGGGGGAAACTATAAACAAGTTAAGTGAACACAGAATAGTTTACTTGTCAGATCTCTGGGAAAGGAAAGACTTTAAAACCAAGCAAGAGTTAGAGAAAATTACAAAATGTAAATTAAATGGTTTTGATTATATTAAACTAAAAAGTTTTTGTACAAACAAAAACAATGTAGTCAAAATCAGAAGGGAAACAACAAATTGGGAAAAAAATCTTATAACGAAAAACTCTGACAAGGGTCTAATTACTGAAATATACAAGGAGTTAAAGCAATTGTATAAAAAATCAAGCCATTCCCCAATTGATAAATGGGCAAGAGACATGAATAGGCAATTTTCAGGTAAAGAAATCAAAAGTATCAATAAGCACATGAGAAAGTGTTCCAAATCTCTAATAATTAGAGATGCAAATCAAAACAACTCTGAGGTATCACCTCACACCTAGCAGATTGGCTAAAATGAAAGAAGGGGAGAGTAATGAATGCTGGAGGGGATGTTTCCAAATCGGGACATTAATGCATTGATGGTGGAGCTGTGAACTGATCCAGCCATTCTGGCTGGCAATTTGGAATCATGCTCAAAGGGTATAAAAGAATGCCTGCCCTTTGATCCAGCCATACCATTGCTGGGTTTGTACCCCAAAGAGATCATAGATAAACAGACTTGTACGAAAATATTTATAGCTGCACTTTTTGTGGTGGCAACAAATTGGAAAAGGAGGGGATGTCCTTCAATTGGGGAATGGCTGAACAAACTGTGGTATATGCGGGTGATGGAATACTATTGTGCTAAAAGGAATAATAAACTGGAGGAATTCCAGGCGAACTGGAGAGACCTCCAGGAACAGATGCAGAGGGAAAGGAGCAGAGCCAGAAGAACTTTGTACACAGAGACTGATATACTATGGTAAAATTGAATGTAATGGACCTCTGTACCAGCAGCAATACAATGACCCAGGACAATTCTGAGGGATTTATGGTAAAGAACGCTACCCACATTCAGAGGAAGGACTGCAGGAGAGGAAACATATAAGAAAAACAACTGCTTGAACGCATGGGTCGGGGTGGACATGATTGAGGGTGTGGACTCGAAACTACCACACCAATGCAACTACCAACAATTTGGAAATTGGTCTTGATCAAGGACACATGACAAAACTAGTGGAAATGTGCATCAGCCATGAGTTGGGAGAGTGCGGGGGAGGGGGGTGAAGGGGAAAGTAGGAGCATGAATCATGTAACCATGTTAAAAATGAATATTAATAAATGTTTGAAAAAATGTACACAAAATCAAGCCATTCTACAATTGGCAAATGGTCAGGGGATATGAACAGGCAGTTTTCAGATGAAGAAATCAAAACTATCAATAAGCACATGAAAAAATGTTCTAAATCCCTCCTGATTAGAGAAATGCAAATCAGAACAATTCTGAGGTACCACCTCAGACCTAGCAGATTGACTAATATGATGGTAAAGGAAAATAATAAATATTGGAGGGGATTTGGCAAAATTAGGACACTAATGCATTGCTGGTGGAGTTGTGAATTCATCTAACTATTCTGGAAGCCAATTTCGAGTTATGCCCAAAGGGCTTTAAAAGAATGATCCAGCAATGCCACTAGTAGATTTGTATCCCAAAGAGATAAAAAAGTTTGTACAAAAATATTTTTAGCCATGCTCTTTCTGGTGGCAAAAAATTGGAAAACAAGGGGGTGTCTCCATCGGGGAATGGCTGAACAAATTGTAGTATATGATGGTAATGGAATGATGAACTGCTTGATTTCTTGAAGAACTGGGAAGACCTCAGTGAACTGATGCAGAGTGAAATGAGCAGAACCAAGAGAACATTGTACACAGAAACTGAAACATTATGGGTTGATCAAATGAAATAGATGTTGTATAGTTTCTAACCGCAGGAATGCCAATAAGAGAAACAAAGTTTCAGGCTCCAACCCAAAAAGCAATAGGTTTCTTGAGTGCAGGCTGGTCCCGCAGTAAAGCCAGACTCTGGTCAAGACCAAATTTCCCAGAGTCCTGTGAGAAGCCCTCCTTTATACTCCAAGAACATCACAACTTATATACTGTTATGTTCACATCCTGGGAAATGATGGATGCCACTTTGAATAACAGGGGAGGCAGCTGGAAGGCATAGAATGTTCCCAGATGCTGTGAGCCACGGTTAAATGTCGGTTGGCCTGGCAGTATAAATTCCCCTGACAGCCACTTGAAGGGGTCTTTGGTCTTTGGTCTTTGGTCTTTTGGTCTTTGGGCTCTGGGTGGTGAAGGGAGGCTGGGAGGTCTATGAAGAAGAGGGTAGGAATCTGAATATTTCCTGAAGACTGTGAGAGCTATCGCATCATCAAACACTGATAGTGAAAAGCTGAGAGAATAAGATCACTAACACAGCTGCATCAACAGCAGTCTCTATTCTCTGGCTTGGCTGTGGCCAGGCTGGGCCAGAAGGGTAGTGGAGAACAAAGCTCCAGCTTTTACTAGATCAATAGCCTCCAGTCCTGATTGTCAACTAGTTATAGATATTAGATTGACAGGGTCTCCAATCCCCATTCCTTATCCTGTTTATCCTTTCCCTGGTTATAGATTATAGATAAAGAATGTTTAATAAGTACCTTCCTGAATGTTCTTTATATCACGATCCATGGGGAGGGAGTCAACGCAGTCAGATACCAAATGTGATCCAAAGCAAATCAGAAGCTCTGTAATAATTTATCCAACCTCAGGTTGGACCTGAAAGGGTTACCCATCCACCTAACCTTTCAGGGTCCTCCCTGGGCAACTTAGAGAAAAGGGGAAATTATAATAACTATCAAGGGTGATCGGGGTTAGTGTTCCTCCATCATCTGCCACTAGGGAGAATACATAGATACATTCACATCACTGTATATCTATATCTCCCTAGGCCCTTTTTGTTTTAACAATACCAAGTTAAAAATAAGTGAGAGGGGGCAGCTGGGTAGCTCAGTGGATTAAGAGCCACGCCTAGAGACAGGAGGTCCTAGGTTCAAATCTGGCCTCAGACACTTCCCAGCTGTCAAGTCACTTGACCCCCATTGCCCGCCCTTACCACTCTTCCACCAAGGAGTCAATACATAGAAGTTAAGGGTTTAAAATATATATATATATATGTATATATATATATATACATATATATATAAAATTAAAAAAATAAGTGAGAGCAACAGTTATACGAGCGAATACTTCTCTTTGGTAGAAGTCACTTGATAGACAAAAGGGGGAGTCCTGAACCCTACTTTCTAAGCCTCCTGATGTAATTGATGAGGTTTATTAGGGTATATACCAGGATGAAGGGGGAGGTGCCAGGCCTTGAACTGAAAGAAAATCCTCTTTGCTAATGAAGGCCAAGTCACAAGTTCAAGACCATAATTGCTGAGGGTGCATGACAGAGCTGGTTTGAGGCTAGAACTAAGGTCTATGCTAACAATGATTAACTATATTAAAGCAGTTATTAACTTAATTCAAAGCCTTAAAATTTATACTAAAATAATCATAAAAAATGCTACTAAAATTATAAGGAGCATTATTCACTTATCCCAACATTATTTAACTATTCTAGAATTACAATTATGATTATCTTGTGATTATCTGAAGACTACTGCTAACATTAAAATTTAATCCTCATATGAGGGGGTGGTGGATTTCTTACTCACATAGTGTTTGCTACTAATAGCAATGCAATGATCCAGGACAATTCTGAGGAACTTATGAAAAAGAATGCTATCCTCATAGAGAGAAAGAACTGTGGGAGTAGAAATACAGAAGAAAAATATATGATTTACCACTTGTTTATATGGGTATAGGATATGGAGTTTTGGTTTTAAAAGATTACATATGGAAATAGGTATTGAGTCAGCTCTGGGAGGAGGGAGGGAAGAAAGGAGGGAAAGAACATAAATCATGTAACCTTGGAAAAATACTTACAAATAAATAAATTAAAAAAAAAGAAAATCAAGGGAATTAATGAAAAAAAATTTGAAAGAAGTTGGCCTAACAATACCAGATCTCAAACTGTACTATAAAGCAGCCATCAGCAAAATAGTATGGTACTGGCTAAAAGACAGAATGGTAGATCAATGGAGTAGATTAGACACACAATATATAAGGGTAAATGACCTTAGCAACTGTAGCCAGAAAAATCAAACATTAACAGCTTAATCAATGCTTAGAGTACGATTTTTAGAAATATAGCAGTGCGATTTTATAGTAAGAATTTAGTCCCAAGCAAAAGTCTGTGTATGTTACCAGATTAAAGATGTAATCCCAGATGTAATGCCTGAGTAATAGTTTTAAAGTGTGTCTTATCAAAATAATCACTCTTAAGTGTGTTACACTAATCATAAGTGTGATTTCTCCATTTAAAAATGTACTCTTAGCAAACACAGGAAGCAAGAGGTCACCCAGAGTCCAAAAATAGGAGCAGAACAGGCCAGAAGGAAGCAGCCACAAGATCAGAAAGGAACAAAGTTAAAACTGGAAGCATGGGGACCTCCTGTAGGGTGGTAAACAGGAAACTATTAAAACATGTGTGCTTTGCAAAATGGTTTTGAACTGGAAGGAAACCTGTAGACCCTGGTCATGTGATTTCTTTGTCACAATAAAGCCAGATCTTTATCTGGAAGGCTCTCCCAGCATCTTATTTTTACATAAACTAGTGCTTGATAAACCCAAAGACCCCAGATTTTGGGATAAAAACTGACTACAACAAAAACTGCCTGGAAAACTGGAAATGCAAATTAAAACAACCCCAAGGTACTACCTCACCCCTATCAGATTAGCCAATATGACAGTAAAGGAGAGTGATAAATATTGGAGAGGATGTGGCAAAATTGGGGCACTAATGCATTGTTGATGGTATTGTGAATGGATCCAATCATTCTGAAGGATAATTTGAAACTATGCCCAAAGGACCATAAAATTGAGCATACTCTTTGATCCTATAATGCCACTATTTGGTCTGCATACCAAAGAGTTCATAAAAAAGGGGAAAGACCTACTCCTGCAAAAATATCTATAGCAGCTCTTTTCATGATGGCAAAGAATTGAAATTGAGGGGATGTCCATCAATTGGGGAATGGTTGAACAAACTGTGGTATATGTTGGTGGTAGAATACTATTGTGCTATAAGAAATGATAAGCAAGATGATTTCAGAAAAAGCTGAACAGATCTACATGAATTGATGCAGAGCAAAATAAGCAGAAATGGAAGAACATTGCATATAGTAGAAATGGAAGAACATTGCATATAGTAACAGCACTATTGTACAATGATCAATTTTGAAAACTTGGCTACTCTTCAACAATACAACGATCTGGGACAATTCTAAAGGGCTTATGATGAGGAAAGCTATCCGCCTCTCAAGGAAGAGCTGTTAGAGTTGAATGGATATGGATCTAAGAATACTATCTTTCATGTCAATGTATTTACAGTTTTATTTGTGGGTTCTGCTTTTGTATGAGTGTGCTCTTACAATAATGACCGATATGGAAGTGTGTTTTGCATAACAAAAAACAATAAATTTTATAGATATTCAAAAAATAAAATAAAAGGAAGGAGCAGAGGAAAAGGGAAGGTACTAAAGTGTGAGACTTCTACCAAGAGATGGTACCAACATTTGATAATATAAATTTTATTGCATTACACCAGTGCTATTTTTCCTTGGATGACTGTCAGCAGAAGCAATTACATTATGAAAGTATACTAGAAGTGATATAGACCCAGGACACCTGGCTATTGAGAGAGTTTTGCAAGTTGAAGCTATCAAATGTACTAAGACAGAATTGACCCAACACAAAGTAACAAAAAGCAACTGGTCTATCCATAGGATATTTGAGCCAAGAGAGATCCTTGGAATTGAGACAAGCTAGATTCCCTGAACCCAATATGGCATTGAATGTATGTAAGAAATGTGAGACCTATGCTTAATGTGTTTGAAAAAAAGCACAATTACTCAAACCACTTTCCTAGACAGTAGAAGTACCAATAAGCCCTCAGAGTTTGTGTACATAGATTTCTTGCCTTTAGAAGGTAAGAAAAAGAAAATGAGCAACATCGTTTTGGTAATAAACCATTTTACCTAGTGTACATAGGAATGTTCAACCAGGGAAAAAAAGCTTTTGTAACTGCCAAAGTGTTGTAGAAGAACTATTTCTCTCTTTATGGCTTCCTTACTAATATCCACTCTGATCAAGGACAAGTTTTGAGAATTACCTGTTTAAGGAATTGTTAACCTTGGCTGAAATCAAAAAGTCTAGAAATAATACCTGACCATTATCAAGATATTTTAATGACATAGCATCAACAGTGTTTTAATTGCACACAAATGAACCCATTAAGGCCCTTGAAGCCTACATAGAAGACTGATTGGAGTTAGGAATGATATTTTGGTGCATGAATATTATTTCACAAATTTTTAATCCATGATATTTTTGTGAAAACATTTATCTATTGATTTATGTTTTAGAGTCTCAGAAGATAGAAAAGACATAGAAACTCACAACTAGTACATGTCTCAGCTCAGAGACCATTTGAAAAAAACTACTTCCTAGCTATTGCTTTAGATTATCTGAGTTAAGAGAAGAATTCTCACATTTATACATATATCTATATATACTTATATATATATATTTTTTTCCAGGAATGTTATTCAGAGAATAGTGTCCTGGTAAGAAATCTTGATGTCCAGGGAAAACATAATGTTGGTAGACTGATAATGAGTCATTTCATACTACGTAGCTGAAAGACTGCTCAACCTGACATCCTACAAAATGGCCTTAGAGAACATAAGGGTAAAGACATCTTTCATGACCACTTGAGACTCATATCAAAGTTAATATTACTCTGTGCTTATTGGGGAATAAAAATTGGTTCCAAGAAGTAAGCATTCACTTCATTATTTTGTAAAGCACAGAGCCTGGCACGTAGTAGGCACATAATAAATGTCTGTTTCTTTCCTTTCTATTCTAGATGAATTACTGGAATCAAGGAAAGACTCCTATTCAGAGGATCTAAATAAAAGGAAGTTTGCCAACAGTTATCTCAACCCAAAGGGGACCTCTGACCAAATTGGGGGGGGGGAAGCCTAGAGACTTCCCCTTTCCTGCTTAAAAATCTAGCACTCTCCTCAAAGCACGGACATTGGTCATACTCCTAATTGACTCCTCACTTGAAACTCTAAGGAAACAGTGATCATCTATAAAGCCAGACCAATTAGGGGCAGGAGGTACCAACAGACAATCTGGGCAATCCAAGAGTTTAGGGAAAGTTTTTTTAGGCCAGTGGTTGTGTTGTAAAGTATGGACAGAAAGTCACTGAAGAATTTCCATAAAATCTTTTGTTAGTGACAAAGTTGACTTGGAGTTTAAGGAGAAGTTTAGCCATGTAGCCACATGATGCCCATTGAGAGGATGCATGCAATATGTATTTAGTAGATACCACAATACCTGATGTTATGGATAAAAAGGGGCATACACTAAAGTTAGGAGGTGATCTACTTCCCTTGCTGAGTGATGGAGGGGTAAAAGGTGATTGAGGTGATAGGAGAGGAATGAAAGGGATGGCTGGGTTTAGAGAGGAATGGACAAGGCGGTATTAGGATGGTAAGGGTACAGGGTGAGGTGTTCAGGAGAGGCAGCTGACACAGACTAGACACCCAGGCTAGAGATAGAGGATACTGGGGTAATAGGTTGAACCCTTCCAGGCAGGAAAGGAATAGGGTCAGACACAAGAAATAGGGTCAGACAGAAGTGGTTTGAATCTGACTTGAGGACTTTCTTGTCAGTTTCTCAAATCCTCAAAGGGGGAACCACAAGGCTCCTCTCTGTCAATGAAACTGAAGGGATTCAGGAGGAAGTGTCAGGTAACTACTTCCTCCCAAGATGGATGCCTCCAGTTTCCCTCAGAAAATAAAAGAGAATTATTCCTTCCTCTTCACCCTTGCCTAATTCTTCAACACAAAGAATTCTCCAGAGGGTTTGATTAGGTAACCAAGGGTTTTATTAATGTTTCAGGGTTGGTCTGGAAGGAGAGAGGGGATTGGGGTTTCTGACAACTGCTAGGGAAAAACTCAAGATGGGGAGGGTCTCAGGAATGGGTTATACTGAGAGAGAACCTGCTCTCTCAGCCTGGGAATATTTGGTTGCTTTAAGATAGAGGGTATACTAAAGGGATAGTTTGAGTTAAAGGATGTCCTACTTGCCTATTGGGGAAAACTAAACCCACAAAGTCTTTTCATTAAAAACCCAAAAGCCACCCTGCCTCCCAGAGCCCTGGGAAAACAGGCAGGGAAAACAGGGAAATAATATGGAGAAGGTCAGGGAGAGGTCCAGAGAAATTAGCTAGGTACAAATTGTCCAAAGACAAGGCACAGGCCAAAGCAAAACTGAAGCCAAGGGAGAGCTCTAGTTAGTCCTTCTGCTCTGTTCAAGGCATAGGGATCAACTGAACTCTCTCTCAGAATTCTAAGGATTAACTGCCAGAAGTTTTCAGTTGGCCCCTTGCAAGAGCAAAACCTCTCTTGCATCTTTTTGCATTACACTGATTATGCAATTCATGTGATCTATTTACATGTTTGACCTACTATATATAAATTTATTACATGTGGCAAATACTATATTTCTGCATGATATCTGGTTTGCTGAATATTATTCTAATGTGGATGTTCCATACTACATGTCTATATATGTGTTATGTTTTTTGATAATTACTTGTAATTATGCTATATACCAACTGATGAATACTTACATATTTAGACAATGTACTTCTGTAGCCAATGTGGTTTTCAGGAACTACACATTTTTAACTGACTATAAAAGGTAGAAGAGTGTGTCTATGGATGGACTCCATGCTCTTACAGTGCTTGGGGACAAGTAAAAGTCTCATTTATTAAAGTTCTGAACTATAGTTCCTAGAAGGCTATGTATGTGTAAGTCTATATGAGCCTATTTTAGACTGACTGGGTGGAAACACTTCAGTGTATGAGAGTCTCAGAGAATTTGAGGAAATGAAAATGTTGGTATGGAAGAAGTAGAGGCACAATCAGGACAAAGAGAAAGAAAGGAAGAAATGGTGGTAATTTTGGGTAGTGATATCCAAAAAATAAACTGGTATCTGAGTGTTGAGTACTGCCTATCACACTGAATAGTTATGATCTGAGATTCACTGTCAGATGTATCTATTTTCTTATCATTCTATAATTCATAATTACTGTCTTTATTTGTGCAGGATTAAACTTTTTTTAAAATTGTATCTTTTTAGTCATTGAGCTTTACTTCTAAGATAAACAATAAATGATGATATAAAAATATTTATGCACATAAGACAGCCGTGGCATAATCATCCATGGTTGGGATGATAATGATGATTCACATTTATAAAGCAATTTTAGGTTTACAAAGTGTAACAATTCTATTAAGTAGGTAGGAGGTAATATTAACTTTGGATATTTAAAATATACTATTAATATGATTGTGGATGATTAAATTGTAATAATAAAGTAGAGTATGATTATATCTTCACTAAGTTCAGCAGCAGAGGTTCATTGTTTCTGTTCCAGAAGAACTCCTGCCATCCCTGATAAAAACCAGTGGAACCCACCCATTCAGTGCCTAACCAGAAAGCTAGACCAGATATGCTAAGGAGGGAACCCAACCCCTAAAGTGCCTGGTCCAGAAATGCTAAGATGTCTAGCCTAGACTCCTGCCTCTGTTATTCATCCTGATTAAAGCCCTATAAAAGAAAATGCTGTGAACCCCAAAATTAGACCTTGCTCCTTTAGTGAGATCTACTAAAAACCTTACAAGGCCTTGGCTTACTCATGAGTGACTTAGCTTCTATTTTCCTACCATGCTAATTTTAAATAATGCTTCTATTGCTGTGACATTTGTTATAAGGGGATTAAGCTACAATTACACCAATTGCTGGTTGTAATAGGGAATAGGCTAGAGGTAATAGGGAAATTAAGGCAAGATAAGGTTGTAATAGGGGATAAGGCAGGTAAGGGACTAAAGGTAATGTAAACAGGGATAAGGCACTGTGGATAGGTGTTTGTGGATCCCTAAGGCAGTAAAGTGGATAAGGAAGGTACAATAGTGAAGGTGGTAGATTGAAGTGATAGGCGAAGTAAGGGAAATATTGAGTTTAGGGAATATAAACACGGAGGTATAAAGAATTGCAAAGGAGAGGATGAGGTATTCTAGGCAGGCAGCTGCAGTCTGGGGAACACAGACTGGGACTCAGGTTTTGAGACAGAGACACTAAAGGGAAACAGACTGAGCCCTTCAAGTAGGAAGGGCACTTCTACAGACAAAGGTTAGGGCCAGCCAAGAATGGCTTGAAACTGACTAGAGGGCTTCTAGTCAGTTTCTCAGGTTCACAAAGGAAGAGTTCAGAGGAAATATTGAAATTACACTTCCTCCAAAATGGACACCTCCAACTCCCTTCACGACCCAGAGACAATATTATTCCTTTCTCCCCTTCTCCCTCTCTTATCAATCAACTAATGAACTAGCCAAAGGTTTGATTAAGTGACAAACAGGGTTTATTGAGTTTTAGGGTTGATTGGAAGGGATGGAGGGATACAAGGTAACTCTAACAGCCGCCTAGAGAAAGCTTCAGGTGGGGGAGGGAGACAGGAATATGAGACTGAGAAGGACCTGCCTTAACTCAGCCCCGAGAGGTTTTGTAGCCTATAGGGTTAGAAAGTTGGATACAATGATTCAAGAGATAATTTGTAACAAGGGTAAGCCCTATTTGACTACAGGGAAACTAAATCTACTAAGTTTGAAAGCTACCACACAGATCCATCCTCCTTTCAAAATTCACAGAAATTCAGGAAAGGGAAAATGATGATTGGGAATAAGGGAGGTTAGGGAGATCCAAAGGAAATAGTTAAGCTAAAAATTTTAAGAGAAAACTGCAGAATATAGGCCAGGTTTTTAGTTCCAAGATAGAGCTCAGTTGACCCCTCCTACTCTCATTGAGTGTCCAGGGTCAACTGACTAACCTCAGGATTCTAAACCCTTTTCAACTGTCAGAAACTCTGCAGTAAGGCTTTGCAGGGCTGATATGCACCCTTTTGCACTACACATTCCTGGTAAAGACTCAGTGTACCATGACTTTAATAGAAATATAATACCAATGGGCTCCCTCAAAATTTAGCCTTTGTTTCCTACACCATCAACAATCAATGAAGCATTTATAAGAATGCAAAATATTCCCCAAGTAGCAAATGGTCAAAGAATGTGAGCATGCAATTCTCAAAGGAAAAAATTAAAACTATCTTTAGTCATATGAAAATGCTCTAAATTACTATTAATTTGATAAATGCAAATTAAAACAACTCTGAGGGGGGCAGCTGGGTAGCTCAGTGGATTGAGACCGGGCCTAGAGACAGGAGGTCCTAGGTTCAAATCCGGCCTCAAACACTTCCCAGCTGTGTGACCTTGGACAAGTCACTTGACCCCCATTGTCCACCCTTACCACTCTTCCACCAAGGAGCCAATACACAGAAGTTAAGGGTTTTAAAAAAAACAACTCTGAGGTATCTGTCACACCTATCAGATTGGTTAATATGATAAAAAAAGGAAAATGATAAATATTGGAGGGGATGAGGCAAGACAGGGACAATAATGCACTGTTGGTGGAGTATGAACTGATACAACCAATTCTGGAGAGCAATTTGGAACCTGGCCAAACCAGCAATATCACTCTGAGGTCTGTATCTAAAAGATATCAAAGAGAGAAGCAAAGGACCTACTTTCACAAATATATTTAAAGAAGCTCTTCTTGGGGTGACAAAGAACTGGAAACTGAAAGGTTGCCCATCAATTGGGGAATGGCTGAACAAGTTGTAGTATATTCTTTGGTAAGCTTATTGTGACATAAGAAATGATGAACAAGACAATCATCAAAAAATCTGGAAAGACTTATATGAAATGATGAAAAGTGATGTGAGCAGAGCCAGGGGAACATTGTACACAGTTATAGCAATAATGCATTATGATCAACTGTGAATGTCAACTATTATCAGTAATGACAGGATTCAAGACAAGTCCAAGAGAATCATGATAAAAATTTCTATCCCTGGGGGCAGCTGGGTAGCTCAGTGGATTGAGAGTCAGGCCTAGAGACAGGAGGTCCTAGGTTCAAATCCAGCCTCAGACACTTCCCAGCTATGTGACCCTGGGCAAGTCTCTTGACACCCATTGTCCTCCTTTACCACTCTTTCACCAAGGAGCCAATACACAGAAGTTAAGGGTTAAAAAAAAGAATAAAAAAGAAATGCTATCCCCTGGCATAGAAGGAACTGATGGATTTTGAATGCAGATTGAAGCATACCATTCTTCACTTTATTTCCTCCATGAATTTTTCTTTAGTGTAAATGATAAACTAAGATGTCTGGCCCAGTCTCCCAAATCTGTTAGTCATTGTGTAGCGGTATTTGTCTTCTTTCAGAACATGATGGACATACATGGAAATTTATCTTGTATGATAATGCATTTACAACCCATATCATATTCCCTGTCATCTTGGGGAAAGGGATGGATGGGAGAGAGGGGAAAAATATGGAACCACAAAATGTCAGAAAGCAATAATTTAAAACTCTATCAACCTGTTAAAAATAGAAAAAATTAAAGGGAAAAAACAATTAATGAAACAATCAGAATTTATTAAGGGCCTACTATGAACCCTAGGCTGTATTCTGTTTCATTAAGTGATTAGAATGAAATAATCCCTGTTTGCAAGGAGCTTCCATTCTGACAAGAGAGATAGTAGGGACATATGTAGGCATTTACAGAAATAAATATAGAATAAATACAAGTTGGTTAAATATAAAGTCCTTAGGGAGGGCACTAGCCATTGAGATCCAGGATCAGAGAAGGATGGTGTAGAAGGGAGTCAAAATGCTTGATCTATGTCTTAAAGAAAGAGAAGGACTCTGTGAGGTAAAGTAAGGAATAAGGAGAAAGTACCTTCCACCAGGAGCTGGTCAGGGAACAGGTGTAAAGAGTGACAGTGGAGTACTATGGGAATGGAACAGAAAATATGCCAGTGTACCTGGACCGTAGAATGAGGGATAGAGGAATAATGTAAAATAAAGATAGAATAAAATAAATAAAGCTAGAGTTGTAAAGTGCTGGTGGAAGGAAAGAGGAAATCACCAGCGTTCATTAATACACATTTAAGGAAAATAGCTCTGGCAGCTCTGAGGAGAGACTTGAGGCAGGGACTAGGAGACCTTTGTAATAATTCAGGTGTGATAAGAGAGAAGGGATCCAATGTGAGAGTTATAGAGGATGAAATGACAAGATGTATTTGTAGGGTAGTAGAAAGGAAGGGCAACACAGGATTATTTATGCACTTGAGAGACTAAAATAATGGCAGTGCCTTCGGTGGAAATGGGAATTTACAAAGGGATGGATTTGGGGAGAGCAGGTGGTGAGTTCGGTTTCGGAAAGGTGAGTCTGAGATACTTTAAGTGAATACTGAGAACTTTATCATCATTATCAGCAGAAAGCATTTGCCAGGCACTGGGAGAGGAGACAAAGAAAGTCTTCTTCCGCCTTTCTCCTTCTTCCTACTGTGTCCTTCCTCTTTGGCTTTGTTCTCCTTTCTGTGGTAGCCTGGCATAAACCTTTCCATTGCAAGCTATGACTCCAGAGGGACATGTTGGGCTGGTTCTTTCAAAGGCTTGAAGTAGAAGAAGCTTAGCCACAGGGGATACTGCACCAGAGGTCCTCTCTCCATTCCAAATGCCTATAGGTTTAGTTCTTGAGCTCCTGACTTGGTGACTGCAGCTGGGAGGGGGAAATATTTTCTATCCTTTTAACTCTGAAGTCTGTTCTTTTAATACTTAATAAGTGGGGGCAGCTGGGTAGCTCATTGAGATTGAGAGCCAGGCCTAGAGATGGGAGGTCCTGGGTTCAAATCTGGCCTTAGACACTTCCCAGCTGTGTGACCCTGGGCAAATCACTTGACCCCCCATTGCCCACCCTTACCACTCTTCTACCTAGGAGCCAATACATCATGTTGACTCCAAGACAGAAGGTAGGGGTTAAAAAATTACTTACTGTTTTAATGACATTTTATGATCTACAGTATTAAAGTAGGGGTGCGCTGAGCCTTCACCAGGAATATAAGCAATTTGAGCATTTATTTAAGATACCATAGTGGGAAAATAGTAGAGGCAGCCCTGTAGGGTTCTCAGTAAAGGTAAGGCCTTGCTGAAGACACAAGGCCTGGTTTGGGTTTCACAGCTTTATTTTTTTAAATCCTTACTTTCTGCCTTAGAATCAATATTATGTATTGATTCTAAGGCAGAAGAGTGGTAAGGCCTAGGCAATGGGGGTTAAGTGACTTGTCCAAGGTCACACAGCTGGGTGTCTGAGGTCGGATTTGAACCCAATACCTATCTCTAGGCCTGACTCTCTATTCAATGAGCCACCTAGCTGCTCCATCTTTTTTTTTTTTTTTTAATAAGTCAGTTGGGGCAGTTTTGGATTCCTATCAAGGCTCTACAGACAGGCTTATCAGGATGCTCAGCAGAGACAGGAGTCTTGCTTGGACAGCTTAGCATATGTGTTCTGGATATCTGGGTGGGCATTGCCTGGAATGGGTTTACTGGTCTGATCAGGGCTGCCAGGAGATCTTCTGGAACAGAAACCACAGACCTCTTGGTGCTGGACTTAGCAGGCATTCCTGACAATCACCCTTTATGTTATTATAATTTAAACATCCACAATTATGTCCATGTTAGATTTCAAATATCCAAAGTTATGTCTAGGGACAGCTAGGTGACAGTAGGTAAAGTGTCAGGTCTGAAGTAGGGAAGACCTGGGTTCAAATATGACCTCACCTTTGTGACCCTGGGCAAGTCACTTAAACCCATTTGGCTAGTGAGAAAGTAAGGGTTTTAAAAAATGTTAGGTTGATAGTAACAACAGTTTCTTATGGCACTTAAACTTTGAACTTGAATTTTAGGCCTGGTTCACAATAAGAAGTCTTTGGGGCATCTACTTTGAAAAGTGAAATTGGCAATTGGGGATGTGGGACTGAAGCTCATCTGAGACACTGGGGCTAGATTTATTGATCTGGGAGTCATCTGCATAGCCATAATAACTAAATACATGAGAAGGGGGAGAGAGAGAGAGAGGGAGACAGAGAGAGGCTGAGAGACAGAGAGAGGGAGAGACAGAGAGACAGAGAAAAAGAACAAGGAAAGAGTTTGGACTAGAAAAATCCAAAGAGGAGAGATTATTTGGGAAGAGAGAGTGATCAATAGTGTCAGAGGCAATAGAAAAATAAAAAAGGAGAACTGAAAAAAATATGACTAGATTTGGCAATTAATATATATTAAGAGGTTACTTTGTTGAGAGATGTTCCAGTTGAATTATGAAGTCAGAAGTCATAATGCAAAGCTGAGTGACTTTCCTAAAACCAACCAGCTAGTATCAGAGGTAGGATTTTAACCCAGATCTTCCCTTCCAATAAGCTATCCACTATGTCCTGTTGGCTGGAGTAAGGCTATTCTTGAAGGGCCCTCCAGCTTGTGTCCCACAGAAATAATGTCACTTTGCATAACAGCACTTTGATTTGATGTATTCCTCTTTGCCTTCCTGGTCTGTTCTCTATACACCTTACCTTTTTCCGTTTGTAGTAGAGGAGATAACCATCATGCTTCAGTACAAACCACCTCTTCCTCCAACCCTTCAAGAACCCTGAGTGAGTCCTTTTGTGTAGGTAGCCACGACAGGTAGGCCAGGGGGTGTTGGGGCAGCGACTGATGTCTGATCCTACCACTAAGGTCAGAACATCTGGACCTGAAGAAATATAATTTGGATATTAAGTGACTCAGATGTAGTGCTGGAGGGATGAATGTTCTTTTTTTTTTTTTTAAACCCTTACCTTCCATCTTGGAGTCAATACTGTGTATTGGCTCCAAGGCAGAAGAGTGGTAAGGGTAGGCAGTGGGGGTCAAGTGACTTGCCCAGGGTCACATAGCTGGGAAGTGTCTGAGGGCAGATTTGGACCTGGGACCTCCCATCTCTAGGCCTGGCTCTCAATCCACTGAGCTATACAGCTGTCCCCAGGGATGAATGTTCTTAAAAAAAAATGAAAAGACTCTATTTCAATTATTTCACAGGACTATTTCAATTATTTCATAGGAATTTAGAGTATGATCTGGATCCTCTTCATTTTTTTTAATTTTTATTTTGAATATTTTCCCCTAGTTACATATTTCATGTTCTTTCCCTTTCCCTGAAGCTCCCTTAGCTCCCCTTAGCCAATGCACAATTCCACTGGGTTTTACATGTATCATTGATTAAGGCCTAATTCCATATTATTGATAGTTGGATAGAGTTATCGTTTAGTGTCTACATTCCCAATAATATCCCCAACAGCCCATGTGTTCAAGCAGTTGTTTTTCTTCTGTGTTTCTCCTCCCACAGCTTTTCCTCTGAATGTGGCTAGTTTTCTTTCTCATAAGTCCCTCAGCCTTGCTCTGGTGGATCCTCTTCATTTTAATAGATGAAGAAATTGAACTCCAACAGTTTTAAAGATTATTCTGTATTCTTTCCCCCTATGCTTCAATGCTTCCTGTCAATTTTATTCCTGTTAATTTGTTTATGGGCTACTACAAAAATACCCCTTAAAGTCATTTCCCCTTGTTCCTATGATTCAGATGTGGGTTCTAATGAAACTGAACAGATTAGCTAGTGACCAAAGCAAACTCCGAATATATGACAGGGAGAACTTTTCCACCAATGGAGAAAGACCTGGGTACTGAGACTTTTCTTCTGCTTGCTATTCTCAAGTATCAAGATTTCTAGTTTACCCAAATAACAGGGCTAGCTAACAGGGCTCCTCTCTCTCATTTGTCTTGATTGACAGCTCTTCACTGAGAATACTTAGTGTGGAAGACTGGGCCATGCAATACAAACATGAAATGAACCCAAAATACCGAGATATATTTTATCATATCATAGCTTCATAGACATCTAAGATTCAGAGCTGTCCTTGTAGGTAGCAACTTTCCCTCTTTGACCAAAGGGATAAAATTTGTAGAAGGTAACACTTTGTTTTCATAGGGTTATAGATCAGAATTAGATGGATTTTAGAGGCTATTGAGACCAATCTCTCCATTTTTATAGATTAGGAAACATATTCACAGAGAAGCAAAGAGAGACTAGCCAAGGATCACACAACTAATTCCTGATGCAGGCTTTGAACTCAGGTCTTCTTGACTCTAAGCTAAGAAAAGTCACATTTACTGTGACTTTTCACTGGACCCTCTATGTTATGAATTTACACAATGTTCTTATTTTATAATTGTCCAAATTTGCATTTTATCATTCTGTGAGTTTCCAAACTCTACCAGGGCAGGGGTAAAACCCTATCAAGAACCAACTAGATTTCTCTGAATAGAATATGTTCTTATTTATTTATGGCTGAGTTTCAGACGCAGTAAGAAGCTACTGTCTCTGTTAATATATACCATCCTCAAATACATTCATTTCTACTGGCACCTATTTCATCCATTTTAAGAATGTTTTATTATTAGTTTTAACATAAAAGAGAATTATCTAATTTAAACCAAATTATGAGCATTTACTGGTTGCTCAAAAAATTTTGATTTGAATTTAAAAGATAAGATTGTTGAAGAAGGAATACAGAATATGGTGTCAGAATACCTGGTTTCAAATCCCAGCTTGGCTAATTACCAGTTCTGTAACCTGAGAGAAGTCATTTCTCTTTCTGAGGCCTTGGTTTCCTTCTCCATAAAGTGAAGGGAGACAGGACTAGACTAGAAAACCTCTAGGGATTCCTTTCAGCTCTAAATCTATAAGTAAAAAGATCATTGAGAAAGAAGGAAAGTCACAGAGAATCTCTCTCTCATCCAATTACATTTTTACTAAAAAATCAATCCTTAGTCTCACGCAATCAAAAAGAGATGGGGCATATAACAAGCACTTGGTTCAGAGGGAATAACTTCTGCCTTTGCTGCCCATCTGACTTAGATCCAGCTCCCCCCGGACTCAATAGGCATCGCTCTCCCAAGCTGGCTGCTCGTTTCATCTTCTTCCCAATGAATATGACTGCAGCTTGTGGCGGGCAAGAAGCTTATTGCCGTCCACATCTTTGTTGTCTCAAATGCTAACATTAGGTCACTATTTCGCAGGCTGCTGTGATGCCTGCCAGTGTGGACATAAAGCTGACACTGTAATCTTAACTCCTGACTCCCCCAGAAAAATTCTTCTAAATGTCACACAGACACACATCAACCCTGAAATGCTTTGGGGACTACAAATAGGGTATGACTTCATTTGCAATTCCTCTGTGAGGGAGACTATGACCCTGACAGGGGACATTTGGCCTTGGTAATACCGACTTTGCTGTGATGTCTGACATTGAGATTAGTGATCTGTTTAGAACTGTCTATGGAAATGGGGGTCAGTCAGGAGATGTCTCATATAAATGACAAGATCCAACCCAAGGGAACTCTCCTGCCTGAGTTACATGGCCCTGAAAATAAAGATTTGTCCCAGAAAGGCTGACGCAGACTTAACTTTGGCAGGAAGCAAAGCACCTTCATAATTAAATAACTCTCTCTATGTCAAGCTAATTCTTCATTGCCATGTAAATACATTGTAATTTATTGAACTGCCCTTAAGCTCTTGTCAAAAATACAACCAGAGGAATTAAAAGAGATGCCCCAGATTGACTGTCAACCCACAAACATCTTTGTCTTTGGAATTCAGTCCCGACAGTATTGTAGTCCTGAAGTAATATGCATTAGTTGACATATCTGCCAATTTATTTATATGCTGCCACAAAAAGGATGCCTCTTTAGATTATTTTCTCCTTGTTCACATAATCCAGATGTGGGCTCCAAGGATCCTGAACCCGTTTAGTTGATGATCAAGGCTGGCCATTAACTTCCTTTGGGATATAGCTTAGAAACACTAATGTCATTGTTGCATCCTGATTTCACATGTAAGTTTTCCAGATTTAGAGTTCCATCATGGCTGACACTTTGGGGGTATAGGGAGATGGCAAATGCTTTACTCCCAGCAAATGTTTGGTGTTGGGAATGGGATTGACCATTTCCTACCCCAATTCTCACTGTTCCCTCCTTTCTTTCATCCCTGTGCTTCTCCCCTCTTCTTCTTTTGGTGTTGCTGAGTCATTTCAGTCATGTCTGACTCTTCATGTCCCTGTTTTGGTTTCTTTTTGGTAAAGATCCTGGAGTGGTTTACCATTTCCTTTTCCAGCTCATTTTTAAAGATGAGGAACTAAAGGAAACAGAGTTAAATGACATGCTTAGGACCCCATAGCCAGTAAATGTTGGAGGTCAGATCTGAACTCATGAAGACAA
This sequence comes from Gracilinanus agilis, assembly GCF_016433145.1. Classification (NCBI taxonomy): domain Eukaryota; kingdom Metazoa; phylum Chordata; class Mammalia; order Didelphimorphia; family Didelphidae; genus Gracilinanus; species Gracilinanus agilis. The sequence goes on along the minus strand of NC_058130.1, from coordinate 302,442,133 downwards.
GTCTTTCTGATTCCAAGCCCAGTGCTCTATCTGCTGCATCTCTGATCGCTTTCTTTTCTACCACTTATATTTGTCACCTCCATAAACAGAATTAGAGCCTTGTTCCCCTACTTATCCATCTCTGAGCTTCTGTTCTTAATGAAGATAAGATAATTATTTTTGGAAGTTATTTATCTGTTTCCATAGAATGAAAAAAGTTTGAGAATCAGTGTATTAAACACAAGCAGCTTATCTTTGGTAACATTGAGACAGAGAGAGAGAGAGAGAGAGAGAGAGAGAGAGAGAGAGAGAGA
>NC_058130.1:302398303-302436855 GCF_016433145.1 Gracilinanus agilis | reverse complement strand
TCCTTTCCTTTCCTTTCCTTTCCTTTCCTTTCCTTTCCTTTCCTTTCCTTTCCTTTCCTTCCTTTCCCTTCCCTTCCCTTCCCTTCCCTTTTCTTTTCTTTCCTTCTTTTTTTTTTAGTAATGGTGATAGAATTTGGAAAAGGTGCTAAGAATCACAGTGTTTCAACCACATATAAAGGTAAATTTAACTGTTGGTAATCTAAAGATCAGACTCTTGTCTAAGAACCAATGAGTGGACATATTCCTGGAGGAAATAAATTGTTCATCTTTAAATTCTCACTATAAAATGAAACCAGATTACAAAAGGAAGTTGCAGATAAATGGAAGGAAGGCTTTTGGAGAGGCAAATAAAATAATTGGCAGATCATGTGCATCCATAAACAGTAAGAAACATTACTATCTAAGAAATTTGGCCATCTTGTATTGTAGTACTCATTATAAGCATTTGTAAATTTTTTTGTAAATACTCCTGTATACTTCAATGCATTTGTGTTCTCATCGATGTGGGCTTTCTCCCAAAGATGCAGATCAAAATCTACCCATGTTTTCCCATCCTATTGCTCACATAAACATTTTCCCATAATTCCTCCATAATTCTTTCTCTGAAGAACTTAATCCAATATGCTAGGGGATTTGACATGATAAGGTATAAAAGGGACACACAAGCTACCTTTTGGTTATCTTTCACTCTTATCCTATGATCAGCCCATCTTCTTTTTCTGTTACACACTTTTGGTGCTATATCTTTTACATTTTCTAAATAATTATTTTGTGTAATGTGTTACAACCTGCATACTTTCACCTTAAATCTCTCTGTCTTAAATCTGAATTTCCTTCAGCTTCAGTTTTCCAGAAACTATGGCACTCCATGCAGGATACACAGCATGCAACATTTTTGTCTGTGTATCTCCAGCCCTTAAAATAGTAACTGGTGCCAAGTTAACACTTAATAAATACATGTTGATGTTTGTTGAATTGAGATAATTTGAATATTACCAAAAAAATTGGAATTTTTTACATAAGCCTTTGTTTCCAGGAGGAGTTTGATGTCACAATGTATTGTCTGTCCATGATATATTTATTGTGGGATGGGCTCCAGAGGTTTTTCACCTAACTTTATATCATAATTTGGACAAAATACAGTAATCAATTCCTTAGCTTTTCTTGGTTAAATAGGACGAACTTCTTTGATCATGGCTAGCATTTAGGAAGCTTTAAAATGTTCTAGGATTTGATTCAATTAGCAAAATGTCCTGTACAAAGAGGAGTATCTGGTGGATACTTGGGGAGTATGTTTCTCTGTTCTTTTACACACTTAATATTAATAATAAGACCATCAAACAAAGGCTATACTTTATGTTATATCTTTCAATGAAACTTGTAAAGATTTTAGACATTTGTATGGAAGGAGATCTTTAAGATGGCATTCTCATGACTGAATCAAATGTTTTGTTTCAATATCATCAACAAAGAATAAGCAAAGTAAAATCTTATATTTTCTTTTCTGTCTTTTTTCAAACCCTTACTTTCCGTCTCAAAATCAATACTAAGTATTGGTTCCAAGACAGAAGAACATTAAGGGCTAGTCAACTGAGGCTGAGTGACTTGCCCAGGGTCACACAGATAGGAAGTATCTGAGGCCATATTTGAACCCAGCACCTCCCATCTCTAGATATGGCTCTCTTATCCACTGAGCTACCTAGCTGTCCCAGGCTCTTATATTTTCTATACCTTTCTATCAAATGTATGATAGCAAATATCATGGTTTACAAAAATATCAACATAAAAATAACTATAGCTATGTACTTGATGTTATAGAAAATGAAGAGGTTGATAAATTCTGTGAAGCATTAGATAAGATTCACCTTTTTAAATCAACATAAACTTTGACATTCAGTGACCTCAATACAAAACGAGGCAAAGAGGAGAATAGAAAAAATATATTCTGGAACATTTGGTATAAACATATGAAATGAGAGAATAAATACTTGTTGACTAAATAGGTGTATCATCTAATACTTCTCAGCTCCCGGAGGCGGGGAGGGAAACAACATGACTTGTGTAACTTTGGGAAACTTATGTATAAATTTGTCATTAGAATAAAATAAAGAGTGGGCAGCTGGGTAGCTCAGTGGAGTGAGAGTCAGGCCTAGAGACAGGAGGTCCTAGGTTCAAACCCGGCCTCAGCCACTTCCCAGCTGTGTGACCCTGGGCAAGTCACTTGACCCTCATTGCCCACCCTTACCAATCTTCCACCTATGAGACAATACACCGAAGTACAAGGGTTTAAAAAAAAGAATAAAATAAAGATAAAAATAAACTAAAATATTTTTATTTTAAAAATAAACTAAGGGACAGCTGAGTAGCTCAGTGGAGTGAGAGTCAGGCCTAGAGACAGGAGGTCCTAGGTTCAAACCCGGCCTCAGCCACTTCCCAGCTGTGTGACCCTGGGCAAGTCACTTGACCCCCATTGCCCACCCTTACCAATCTTCCACCTATGAGACAATACACCGAAGTACAAGGGTTAAAAAAAAATAAACTAAAATAAAAAATATATTGATGTATCATCAGTCAACCAACAAGCATTAAAATATGCCAGGCATTGTGCTACTAACACTTAAAATATCAAGACAAGAAGTGAAATTTTCCTTGTCCTCAAGGAGCTTATGTTCTATTATGGAAAACTATTTAGAGGAAGCTAATGGCATGATATATAAAACATTGTGTCTGGAGTTCAGAAGACTTGAATTCAAATCCAGCCTCAGGCACTAACTGGGCAAGTTTTTTAGCTGCTGTTAGCCTCAACTATAAATGGAGATAATGATAGTATCTACCTCCCAAATGAGATATTTGTAAAGTACATAGCACAGTACCTGGCACAGAGTAGGCATTTAATAAATACTATCTAAATGCATATTTCCTTTCCTTCCTCTTTCTGAGAACATATAAGTACAAAATATTTACAAAATAAATACAGTGCAAATAAAGGAATTTCAGAATGGGGACCAAAAGCTAGGAGGATCAGGAAAAACTTTATATAGGAAGTAGTGTTTGAGCAAAGGTTCAAAGAAATCTAAGATTTGTGTGAACTCAAGTCAAGAGGGAGTACATTCTATTCATTGGGAATAGCTTGGACAAAGGCATCTGGCTTGGGTATCATGAAAATTTTTTTCTTTTGGAAGAAGTTTTAAGTTACTCTTTTCGTTTTTTTTTTCTTTGATTTTTTCATTATTTTTTCCCAATTATATGTGGATACAATTTTTAATAATAATTTTCTGACATTTTGCCATTCATGTTCTTTCCTTCCTTCCCTCTTCACCCCTATCCTTGAGGTGATAAGTAATATAATATAGGTTAAACATGTGCTATCATGCAATATGTATTTCCATGTTCATCATTTTGTGAAAAAGACATATTGCTTAATAAGAAAAAAACTCATGAAATAAATAAAAGGAAAAATATTTTGCTTCTCTTTGCATTCAGACTCCATCAGTTCCTTCTATGGGGGTGAATAGCCTTTATCCTCATAAGTCTCTTGGCATATTGAATCCTTGCATTGCTGGTAATAGTTAAGTCATTTATGGTTGATCATCATACATTATTGCTGTTACTGTATCCAATATCCTCCTGATTCTGCTTGCTTTTTTTTTTCCATAACCTCACATAAGTCTTTCCAGATTTTTTCTGAGGATCATCTTGTTCATCATTTCTAACAGCACAATAGTATTTCATTATAATCATATACCACAAATTGTTCTGCCATTTCTCAATTGATGGACATCTCTTCAATTTCTAATTTTCTGTTCCCACAAAAAGAGCTATTATGAATACTTTTGTTCGAGTAGGTCCTCTCGCCCTATCTCTTATCTCTGGGATTCAGACTATTTTCTTAGAGAAAAGAGAAATCAGAAGATAGACATGGCAAGACCAAGTAAAGTAACAACAACAACAAAAAATCAATTGATTCTATTTTAACGAAAGGAAATGACTCATTCAAATTAAAGCCATTTTCTGAGTATGGTGTTGAGTTGTTCAAGAAAAGAAATATAGGTTTCTAATAAATGCTTGTTCCCTTGCCCCTTTCCTAATTTCAAATATCTATGAACCAAGGGAAGCCAGCAAGTATAGTTGGAGGTAGCTGACATGCCTCCCTCCACATCCTCATGATTAACCAATAGGATGACCTTCTCAATATTCCTTCCAACACTTCATCAGTGCTACCATCCCATATCTAACAGAAGACTTCACCAGAAAAAGGGTGTTTCCTGCACTAGAGTCATGATCATACTCTCATTTCCCAAGGTGAACCTCTCTTTTTTAAAGCAATTAAGAGGCAGCAAGGAAGGCCCATGTTACGTGGATAGGGATAAAAGTTGTATTGATTCATCAGGAATGGATGGGTTGGAATCACTGGAGAGAAGAATACACATAATTGAAACCACAAATCTGTCAAAGTAATGTCGCATTTGTTCTGGAAGCAGAGAAGTGGCTTATAAGAAATAAGCCAGTAAGAGTAGTAACAAATTTGGCAGAGCTGGCAAGAGGAATTAACCACGTTCCACAGAAGACACGAAAGCAATATGTCTTATTATTCTCTGGTGGTTTTGTTTGGGTCAGAAGTGCTTTAGGGGCAATTTTCTTGCAGCATAAGGAGAATTTGAAAGAGCTTTAGTTTTGTAATTGTACATTTTATTTATTTTCTTATTGTACATGCTGACATCATTGCTCTCAGTTCTAAGAACTGATGAATGGTAAGTATTCTTTGATGGACAATTTCATGTGCTGGCTAAGAGTTGAGGATCTGTTTTAAATTGGACATTATTAGCTTTGTACTAATTTCCTGCCATCATTTTGGTAGTCAAATGCTGGTCTCCAGAGAAGATGAAAGAGAAACCTTATTTAATTCATATAAACAACAGTTATCATAACAACATTTAGACCTTAGGAAAGAGTTGTATTTTTGTACCAACAATGTGATCTCCTCTCCAGCCCCATGGCCTAAATCTCCACCCCAAGAGTGCCAACATCTCAGGTCTAACATAGCTTTCTGCCATCCCAAGATGAATCTGTTCTTTGCAATAAGCTCATGTTACCTTTTCTTGCAAGATTCACAGCTTCTGAATGTGCAACACTGGTGACATCAGTGCCATTGACAGCCAACACAATATCTCCAATCAGGAGCCCAGCTTCCTCAGCTGCACTATCTATAAGTAGAATGAGAACAAAGGTTCAATTTAAGAACGGTTCCAAATTAAGTGCTTTGTTGTTTTGCACTCTCAAAAGGGTGTTTTTTCTCTCAATGAACTTTGTTTCAACTTTAGACAAGTTTTTTTTGTCATTAATAAAAAGGAATATACTGTCCACATCATTTCACAATCTCTTTCACTCCAGCTCCTTTCATTTCTAGATGTAAGTTTTCTAACATCACCAGCAAAACTCATAGGATTGAAGCTGAAATGGATTTGGATCGAAGACTTTTGACTTTGGATCCATAAGTTTCCCCACCACAGATTTGCTGTTACTCAAGTCTACTGCTGTGCAATAGCAGGATTGGTCCTCTCAACCAGAAATGTGACCTATGCATTGTAATTCCATCAGTCTCACAGGGGAAAAAATAAAGAACAAGTCACTTAACTTCTCTTTACTTCAACTTCTTCATATGTACAATGGGGGTAACAGCTACATCATAGGGAACACATAATTAAAAATGCTTGTGAGGTGACAACAAAAACCAATTAATGCTATAAAAATGCATATTTTCTTTAAGGAACCATTTTCAGCTTTTTTTCACTATGTAGGCAAAAGCTACGATTTAAAGATGAAAAAAACACATTACTTCTAAAGGTCAGAAGAATCTCTACAGAGGTTATATAATCCATCCTGTATTTCCAGGTAGCACTCTGCCTAAAGTCTCTTGAAATAAAGATAGTATTACTTCTTTTAGCAACCCATTACCATATTTATCAATTTCCATAAACTCTTACATTACATTTGGCTTCTTCTGCAATTCAAACTCACTTTCTCTTTTTCATTTCTCATAGTAGTGGGAGAATTGATGGTCATCATTGTCAATATATGAAACCCTCAAGGGCTTGAAGCATCTTATTAAATTCCCCCTAATGTCCTTTCCTTCAGGATATATTAAAACTGCTCTCTGGATTTTGATCTTTAGAACACAGCTCAGTTACATGAATGAGGTAATACTGGGGAAGCATCATTAGTGCTGACTTTGCTTGGGTAAAAATGAAAGGACTTCTTAATTTAGGACTTTAGAGTCTCAAAGACCGACTGCATCCTCTCAAGCATTTTAAAGCAATATTTAGCCAGAAAAACCATAAATCAAGGAAGATAGATGAACAATACCTCAGATTTCCATATGCATATGAAACCCATGGTGATTGCTTTAAGGCTCTTTGTTTCTGGCAGATTTGCCTTAGTTATTTATATAAAGTAGCCTGATGCCTCATCAGAGTGAATTGAGGACCAACTATATAGGTCTATCTACTCTTGAGGAAATAGAAATGCTGCCTGCAACAAAAGCCTCCAGAAAAACACAACCCCTTCTAAAACTACCTCAAAAACATGGAGAATTCCCCCAAAGGAAGGAAAGATCAATTAATAAAGTAAATGAGTAAAAGGGCATCTGGGTGGCTCAGTGAACAGTGCTGAGCCTGGAGTCAGGAAGACCTGAATTCAAATCTAGCCTTAGACACTTACTAGTTGGTGACTCTGGGAAAGTCACTTAACTGTTTGCTTAACTGATCTCTTCATCTGTAAATCTAAACTGGAGAAGGAAATGGCAAACCAACCCTGTATTTTTGTCATGGAAACCCCAAATGGCACTGTGAAGAGTCAGATATGACAGTAACAAAATCCCATATTCCCCAGCCTCTCCCCTTGAGGGATAATAAAGCCCCCAATAAAAATCAAATAAACAAAAGATCATATTCTCCATCCAGGGATCAGACTTTTCCCTCAATGAGGTGCTGCCCATTCAAGACTATAGTGATTGTGGGGAATGGAAAGGGCCAGTAGATCAGACACTTCTGTAACTCAGCTTCTTCCCAACCTAGATCTCAAGAGAAATCATTTCATCGATAAACATTAATTAAGCACCTATTTTATGCCAGGCAGGATTTTAAGTCCTGGGGATACAAAAAGAAGCAAAAAACACTTTCTGATATCAATTAACTTAAAATCTAATGGAGGGGACAACATGCAAACAAATATGTACAAAGCAAGCAACACATAAGATAAATAAAAAATAATAAACATAAGGAAGGCACTAGATTTAAAAAAGGATTATGGAAGGTTTCCTATAAAAGATGAGATTTTAGTTGGGATTTTGAAAAAGTTAGGGAGGCCAGTAGTTGAAGGAGAAGAAAGAGTCTGTTCCAGGTATGGGACAGCCAAAGAAAATGCCTGGAGTGGAGAGATGAAGCATCTTGTTCATGGAACAGCCAGGAGGTCAGTGTCACTAAGACTGAAGAGTATGTGTTGGGGAGTAAGGTATCCGAAGACTGGAAAAGTGGGAGAGAGTTAGGCTATGAAAGACTTCCAATACCAAAGAGAGCATTTTATATTTACTCCTGAAGGCAATAGGAGTTTATTGTGTGTGTGAGACATGACTAGTCCTGAATTTTAAGAAAATCACTGGAGGATAGATTGGATTGGGGAGAGATTTGAGGCAGGCAGATACACTAGGACTGAAAGGAAAATTTAAAAAAAAAAAAAGGAAAAAGCACAGAAGCCCTCACCTTTAGTGTAAAACACATTTAAAAGTGTTTTTAAATACCAGAGATCTTTTTACAGGGTAGAATTCCATCAGTTTTCCCTAGGGTAGCTAGCCTTATTGTCTATGTCAGTCTGATGGGACTGCACCAACACACCTGGAAGAAAAGTATGATTGGTAGACAACTCTTCTCCCCTCAGCTTTGAAGCACAGTGGCTGAGGGGAATTTTCTTTATCTGTTTAGGCAAAGTTTTAAAAAACCAACTGTTTTATTTTCCTATATATTGCTGCTGATAGTATTTTGAAAGCCTGATTCTCTTTTTAGAAATTAATTTCTTCTTCCTATTGTCAGAGCATGTATGGAGTGAAGGTCCTCAGAGGGATTGTATTTCATAAATTGTCTCTGCTAGGACCCTGAACCCTGCATTTTAGAGCTCCAAAAGTTCTGGCAGAAGAAGTTAAAAAAAAACAAACAAACTTCCCTGGGTACTACTGAATTACAGCTTAATTCAGAACCTTAAACTTAGATTTCCCTTAGAAAAATGAACAATTAAAGCAGTGGTGTCATTGAAAGTGTAATGAAGTAATTTAGGGAGTAGAATAGAAATTTATAATGAGTAAGTAGGATTGGGAGCTTGGCTATCACCTTTGAACATTCTGCATAGGAATGCAGCTGGAGGAGGAGTGAAACTGTCAGTGCTGTTGTGAGAGGAGTTTTGGAGCAGAGGTCCAGCCAGCAGTGACTCCATGAGCTTGGGATCTTTGGGATTGAAGAAGCTTCAAAACAACATTTCTCAAGACAACCCTTGGTTGTGGATAGTGTCTGTTTCTGGTGGACAGTTTGCAGGCATTTTTCCCTACCTGGTATCTCTTGGATTATTGGCTGTGAGAGGAATTGGTTCCTGTTATCCTGAAGCCATCAAAGAAGCAACCTGGACCAGTTGTGAGAATCCCAATACCCAGTTCTCTCCCTCCAGTCTTCAGTAAAGGCTATCAGCTTGACTGAAGTTGGGTTTACAGAGAAACTCTCTCCTAGGACTCCATTTCTTGTCAGTTAGCTAATCCTAGTTATAGAAATACCTCTCCCGCTCTCCTTAACTTTTGATACATTAAACTATTTGGTTTTCCTTCCTGTTTGTTTCCTCTCACCTCAAAGAACAGATAGTGTGTGAGTAGTTAATCTTTGCGAAATTCCCTGGTTTGTGACAGAGACCAGTAACCAAATGTTATTCCTTTAGTGAAGGGTTATCAGATTTACTCAGGCTCTGATACCCTTATCCTTCTTTGTGAGTTTAATCTGTGAGTGGCAGTTGCCCAAAACACCTACTGGTTTCTCATAGATTAACTTATATTTATATATTATTTTTTAAAAAGGTGAGTAGGGGGCAGCTGGGTAGCTCAGTGGATTGAGAGCCAGACCTAGAGACGGGAAGTCCTAGGTTCAAATCTGGCCTCAGACACTTCCCAGCTGTGTGACCCTGGGCAAGTCACTTGACCCCCCTTGCCCACCCTTACCACTCTTCTGCCTTGGAGCCAATATACAGTATTGACTCCAAGATGGAAGGTAAGGGTTTAAAAAATAAAAAAATAAAAAATAAAAAAGGTGAGTAAAAGTCTTTGGGGTAACCTCCATGTGAAGAAAAGGAGGCAGTTAGGAGGTGTTGGAGGGAGAAAACTTGATATAAAACTTCAAAAGAGGAGTATAATTCTGCCATCATAGTAGATGCTCAAAAAAGAGGGAAGAATAGCTACAAGGATTCTGAGAATAGATGGAAGGTGCATTGAAAGAAATGAAGAAATGAATGAGGTGAAATTAGAGCTTCTGAGGAAAAAAATTAAAAGGAGGATAAACTGCAGAATTTAGAAAAAAATTACTGGAAAAAACAGAAATCAAAATTCAATAATTCAATAGATTTATTTGAAGAAGTCAAAAGAACAAAATATTAGAACACCAAAATATTAGAAGTGAGTTTTCTACTACAAAAAAAATTTGACCTGGAAGTAGAAAGAAGAGAGAGAATTTAAGACTCATTGACCTTATTGAAAACCATTATGAAACAAAAAACCTGGATATCACATTTCAAGAAGTCAAAGAAATTATCCAGAATCATTGGAAGCAAAAAATAAATTTAAAATAGAGAGAATTCACTGATTATAACACTTAAAATAAGATACAGTCCAAAATGTGATAGACAAACTATGGATCAAAGAGAAAATACTATAAGTAGTTGTATTTGACAGACCATATACCAAGGAATATTTCTTAGATCTCCAATGATTGTGCAGCAAGCCTAAGAAAGGAAATGCAAAAAGGAAATATATGTTAAAAAAACAAAAACAAAAAAGGCAGCAAATATCCAAGAATTGTTCATTTTCTATGGATTAACTTTTACTACAAATAAAGAAAAAATATCAAACCTTCAGCAGAATCAATGATTTTTTAAGTATCCCAATGGAGAAAAACATTGCTAAAAAGAATCTTTGAAAAAAAATCACGAGTAAGGAAAACAAATCTGAGCATCCTGAAAGAGATATATGAGGATATAATCTTGAAAGGGGGAGAAAACTCTATTGTGTCTCTAGAATAGAATATTACCATCTCTAAGGGTCAATGAAGGGCATTGAGAGACAGACTCAAACCTGAGTATTTGAAAAGAAGAAGGGGGAAATGAAGAAAGAAGGAAATATTAGAGAACAAACAGGAAAGAAGGGAAGAACTCAACTATTTATTTTTGTAATTGGGGTGCCATAAGAAAAAGGGAAGAGGGGGAAGAAGGGAGAACATAAAACTTACTTATTTGAATTATACAAAGAAAAACTGACCTGGAAGTAAGATGAAAAGAGAGAATTTAAGACTCATTGACATTGTTGAAAACCATTATGAAACAAAAAACCTAGATACCATATTTCAAGAAGTCATAGGAAGATTGGTTTTTTTTTTAAATGCATCATGTAGAAATATAGAAAATAGAGTGCACTAAGCTAGAACAGAGAAGGAAACAGTTCAAAGGAGAGAGTAGAATTGAGGTCTCAAACATCATCTTCATATGATTAGTTACAAAAGGAGTACAAATGAAGTTTTCTACTACCAAAATACAACCTGGGCCCTTCATACCATAGGTGTCGCTGGGGACCTATTCATGAGTTAAAAACATATTGTTTGGCTGAGCACTGAATACATTTTCATCTCTGCAGATGGAAGAAAATGAGATCCTCAGATGGATTTGTTTATGTCAATACATCTGGCAGCACATATCTGAAATTTCAAGAGGATAATTGAACTACTATCAAATGTCCCAGATACTTGATACATTCTCTGCTAATGGCTTTAAGTGGCAACAGCACTTCAGAGGATGAAATCTGGAAAAGCATCTGGATCTGACCAAATACATACAGAAGGAATCTGTCTTGGAAGAGACACAATTATAAATACATTCAGAGGTTAATTTTTAACATATCACCAAGAGGGCAATATTCCAAAAGAATATTTTAAAAATCAAGGCTACATAGAAAAAATAGCTAAAAGAAATAAAGGATGACTGCCAAATTTCTCATCATTACAAATATTTTTAAAAGGATGGTCTATATGTGATTAAAGGTATCCTTGAGGAAAATAGGAAAGCCACTGACATTATACTAATTGCACTTAGACCTCCAATTTTCAGTTAGCATTTACATTGTAGGAGAGACTTACTAAGCCTTAATTCTACCTCATCCCCAATCGACATGGACAGAGCTCTTGTGGATAGGAAAGTTTTCTAGAGGTAACTCAGTTTTGAAAAATCTGATTTTCAAACATTCATTATAAGAGAGCACAACCTGCTGATCATGTCCTGAGATTTGGGAATATATCTTACTTTGGGAGAATGTTCTCTTTTATCCACAAACTCCAGTGAGCATTTTGGGCATCACGGCATACAAATAAATGGGGACTGCTTGATGGGAGAAGGCCAACCCCCAAAATATACTACATGAATGGTTGCAGACACCCGCATGAGGCCAGCTCTGGATGGGAATTGAGGCCTCATTCGTTGAGGCAAAAAAGGAATGGGATAAAAGGGCAGCCAGTATATAACCTTCCCAAGGCCATGTGCCTTAATAGGCCACAAAGGGAGCACCTTTAACTTGGCAATTCTATGTTTACACAAGGCACGAAAATACCAGATATTGACTATATCCTCTCAAATATATTTAAATAGTATGTTACCGGGGGAACCCAAAATTAAAAACAAAAGAACAAAAAGAAAACTTGTTTTTTTTTTTAAAGTGCATCATTGCATTAACATTCTTAATGCCAGTACTTTTAGGGAAATGAGATTGTCCACCACCCATAATTTCCTCAGTGGTTTGCCTTTCATCAAATGATATAGTTTCCTTTTCAAGCACACTGGGTACCAAAGTTGGAACATCTGTTCCTTTTGTTGATGCAGTGAGAACTCACAACTGCTTAGGCTTTCAGTGAAAATGTTCATGTTAATGCCAGCTGAGTGTGGGCAATTAGTTACATAAGCACCAAGCAGGCTCAGTTTTTGTGTACTTAGGCATGATCAGAACTATTCCACCTACAGGTCTCCCAGCTTTATCTTTTTATCTTTAGCATGCAATTAAGCCTCTCTGGTGCATCCAACAAAATGTTTTGTGTGGTAGGAAAGGGAAAATCACAGAACTGCTTAAAATATGTATAATTTAAAATTGTTTAAACCCCCTCATTTAGCAGATATGACTAGACAATGAATTTGCTGCTCTTCAGCAAGGGGGAATGAATTAAAAAGAAAGGAATAAAGAAAAATGGGAGCAGCAGCAGTAGCCTGGATGTCTGCCAGGGCAATATACATTTAGATGGAACCAGAATACTGGATTAACTGTGTGCCACCATTCCAGCCTGCTATTAGAAAAGCCTCAGGACCTTTGGCAGATTAAAAGTTTTGCAATCCAACCATTTGATTTGAGCCAAGTGTGAATCTGAGAAGTGTGGATAAGTATCTCTGTTGAATAGCTATAAAAGAAGTTTGGAATTTAGTAAATCATAAAATGTTATTAAACCTCTCAGTTATTTTGATCCGGAAACACAGAGGCCCCGAAATTTTTTAAGGGCTTAGGATGCTTTATTTTGCTTAATTTAGAATGTTAAAACATTTCTGGTCTTCAAAGGCTAATCATTTTTACCCTCCAGGGGTTAGAGAAACAGAAAGGCTCTTTAAATGAGAGAAAGTAGTACTTTGTACAAAGTAGGCACTTAATTGTTTGTTCAGCTGGATTGAAAGAAATCTGTAACCCCTCAGCCTAGGCTTTTGCCTAAGACTCTTCTCATGGATGAGGAGAATGATTATTCTAATGTACTGAAGCTCAGTGTGGGGACCAGAATTTTGCTTTTGTCTGGCTTCTTATCACTTTAGCTTCCAGGGAGGACACTGGTTTCCAGGCTCTCTTCAGGGAGAAGAAAGAGAGAAAGGCTTTAGAGGCAGCAAGTAATCCTTCACCCCATCATCTATTTTCATCCTTCTCATTCCCAGACTGCTAAACATTTTTGGAGAAAAATCACAAAATTTTGATGGGGTCCACAATTTGTTCTAAAGTTGTGCTAATTAGCATCAGCTTGACCCTAAATTCAGCATTTTAATTCAATACTTAATGCGACATGACCCTATTCAACATTTTTAAAAAAAATCTTATTGACAACAATATTCATTTTTTAACATTTATTAATATACATTTTTAACATGGTTACCTGATTCATGCTGCAATATTCATTTTTTATTGATTCTCAGAGACTTAATTAGGTCAGGGCAAGTCAGGATTTATCTAGGGGTGGGCATTTGCCTAAGAGCAAAAAATGTGCCCGAGGACAGAATATTTAATGGACCACTCAGTTCTTCCATTCCTCTTTTTTTCCCCCATTCCTCTTAAGGAATAAGACAGGTGGATTTTGGTGGAGGGGCATGGGCAGAGTTATGTCTAGGTAGCGATGGTGACAGGACAATAGAACAGAGAATGAAAGCAGACTTGCAGAAGGAGAAGTTCAACTCTATTTCAGGGCTTTCTGGGGGAGGATAAAATACAAATTTCTCTGGCTTTTAAAGCTCTTCATGATCTGCCTTAGCACATCTTTCCAACCTCATTAGACATTATTTCTCACTCCACACTCCTCTAGTAACAACCAAACTGACTTTTCTATTCTTCACACAGAGCATTCTGTTTCTGCTTAGCTCCAGCCAGCCTCTGTGCCTATATTATTCACCCTCCTCACCTTTCACTTCATGGAATTTTTCAATGCTTTCAAGACGAGCACTATCTTATATATCTTCTCTCAAAACCCAGTAACCTGCCAACATGTGAGTATAGCCTAGGGTGAATGATTCAATCCAGAAGGAGATGTTGATGTGTGTCTCTCTCTCTAGAATATAAAATCTTTAAAGAGTAGAGATTGTTTCACTTTTTGTCTTTGTGTTCTAATGACCAGTAAATAATAACCAATAAATGCTTATCAAATGATTGGTTGATTAATGGTTACAGTTTAGGAGGGTGATGTTGTTCAGTGGTATCCCAACAATCTTTGACCCCATCCAAGTTTTGCTTGGCAAAGATACTGGAGTGGTATGCCATTTTCTTCTCCCAGCACATTTTACAGAAGAGGAAACTGAGACAAACAGGGTTAATGATTTGGTCACACAGCTAGTAAGTGTTTGAGGTCAGATTTGAATTTCCTGATTCTAGGTGATTCTAGGCTTGTGCTCTATCCACCGTGTCACCTAACTCCGATGTCCTTCAAACTTTCCAGCTTTGATCTTTCTCTTCACTCAGGTTAAGGAAGTCACTTCCTGTCAGTGATATATTGGTAAGTGATTAAAAACTAACCTAGCTCTCAGTTTTTAAATTTAATCTGAATTATTATCCTTTTTCTATCATTATCTGAAATCTAAAAATCAACCAATCAATAAACCAAAGCCCTGATTTGTAGCATTTGCCTATTTCAAACTCTTAAATGCTTACATCAGTGTATGTTGCCTCCCCTCTGGTCAGCAGCAGCAACTCCTTCCTACAGGAACCTTGGATTCTAACCCTAGAACGGTGATGGCAAACCTATGACACATGGGTCAGCACTGATTTTTGATGACACACGGCGAAATATGAGGACACATGCTGAGGATGAAACATTTGCTGTAGTGTAGTGTAGACACTCTGTGCACTATAGATGACAATTCTACCTATATTAATTTACCTATTTTGGTTTATTAAATACAGTCATATATTACAATTATCCTTCCTGCACTTACAATTTGTTTAGGTCACACTTGGCCTCACTACCATCTAGATAAAAAGAATCATTATTTAAAATGGGTAGCTTCAACTGCTTGAACACATGGGCTGATGGGAATATTATTGGGGATGTAGACACTAAACGATAACTCTAGTCCAACTATCAGTAATATGGAATTAGGTCTTAATCAATGATACATGTAAAACCCAGTGGAATTATGCATTGGCTAAGGGGGGTTAGGGAGGTTTGGGGGAGAGGGAAAGAACATGAAACATGTAACTATGGGGAAATATTCGAAATAAAAATTTAAAAAATAAATAAATAAAATAAAATGGGTAGCTATTCATTTCCTTACTTTCACAACTAATTACCCAGGAAAAAATGTTGTTTTCTCCTTTCCTCAATTTCTTCTCTTCCTTTCATTTCTCAACCCATTAAAATCTAACTTTCTATCTATATAACTATAATAAGGTATCAAAAATCTCTTAATTGCTAAATATGATAGTATTTTTTTCTTGACTTCTCTATGATTTCTGACATGGTTAGCCACCACTTATCAATATCTTGTTGCCCTCTAGTCCTTTTGACACAGCTTTGTTTTCTTATATGTCTGATAACTCCTTATCAGTACACTTTGTGGGATTGTCATTCCTATCCTCTCTGAATTGTAGGGGCTCTGAAGGCTTTGGTCTGAACTCTATTTTCTTAGTCATCTCATCATTTTCCATGGGTTCATTTATCAACTATTTGTAGATGGCTCCCAGATCTGTACATATAATCCTAATTTTTCTCCTGACCATCAATCCTTAATCCTCAATTCCTGTTTGATGTCCTATAGGTATCTCAAATGAAACATGCCCAAAAAGGAAATCATTCTCTCTCCCCACATCCATATTTCTCTCAAGAGTACTACCATCTTTATAGATACCCAAGTTTAAAAACCTGGGGTCATCCTCTTTATTATCCTATACTTGCTGTATTCAATCAGTTGTCAAGTCTTTTTTGTACTTTGTGCAATATTTCTCTTATATTTCCTCATATTTCCATTCTCCAAGCTGAAACACCCTAGTTTTAGGCTTTCATCTCTCATCTGCACTATTCTAATAGCTTCTTAACTGGACTTTCAGCTTCAAATTTCTCTTTTCTCCAATCCATCCTTGCCACAGTAGAGGCAGGAATGATTTTGTGTCCACCTCTATTTACCTTTAGCCCTCTATCCCTCCTCGAATTATATTGTGTTTCTTAGTCTGTTTAAATATTATCTCTTTCCCCCCTCCCCACTGTAATGGTGGGGTGGGTTTTTCCCCATTTTTTAGGCTCTCATGCCTTGTGCAATTGTAGGCACTTAATAAATTCTTACAAATGTTTATTAGACAGGATTGGAAGCAATCAGATGACCTGTAGGAATGAGTTCTTCCCCTATACCTCATGCTGACATCCTAGAGGTTCTGTCTCCCCGACAATTGAGGGCACCTTCTTAGAGGTATTCTCAGTTGTAATTCTTGAGTATAGGTGATACAAGGGCTACTTACTAGTGTCCACTTCTGTTACCAAGATTGGTTTGGAGAATTGAATGCGGAATCCCCAAGGATAATCACCAGTTCCTTTGGAAATTCTCACAGTCCTTTCCCGAACTATAGGAGAAAAAAAAGCAGAGAATTATTGTTATTCTTTTTGTTCTGAAAAAAAGAACATATCAGACAATTTATATGCATTTCTATGGGAGGGGGAACTGTACTAAGGGAATTTGAATTCTTTTAAATAAAACCTCTTCAAGTGAAAACATGATCTGAGGTCTTATTTAGAGGTTCAAAAAGGCTTTCAGTGAAGAATTGGAATAAACTTCAGGAGGCATAGTTTATAAAAATTACTTTTTATTGGATACAAGACATACTAACATGCTTCAGAATGATTAGCAGCTTGTACTTGAGGTAGTCTTACTAGGAGAACAATATAACTAGAAGCTAATTGTTTACTTTCCTTCTAGCTCAAATATTCTGTCAAATTAACTTATGCACAATTATTAGGTCAACATCTTTTCCTAGTTTTCTCTATCACATATGCATTGGACAAAGAATTAAGAGATTTGACTCCTATTCCTGTCTTTCACTATAACTTCAGGACACTAGGAATATCATTAATCCTTTCTGTCAATTTCTTATCTATAAAAGGAGGAGTTGGACTAAATAATCTTTAAGTTCTTTTTAAATTCTAAAAACTATGATACCTCTTTAAGTCTTAGGGAAAAATAAATAATAAAGTCAAACAAGAAATTTTTAAAGTCTAGAAATCAATTATTTGTCTCCCATGAAACTATTTTAAGAAAAGACCTAGAGAAAAGCCAGTTAATTAATTACCCTTACAACACTATCTCTATTAATAAGTACAGGGATTGCTATTACTTATGTTTTCAAGAAAGTGGGGTACATCTGGGATATCTTGGTGATGAGTTGAGTTTTCTTCAGCTCTTTACAGTTTTAGATTTCATTCTTAATTTCTTCCAAGATTTAAAAGTTTCCCTTCTTAGAGGACACTTCTATTCTTTTAAATGTAAATTACCACTTAAATGTAAATACTTCCACTCTTTTCTTTTTCTTCTGTAGGTAATCATTTTTTTAACCAAGTACTTACTGATATGCCATGCATTTTCTATTATTGGGTATCCTTAGGGATTTCAAAAGGAGTTCTTTATAGAGTATGGCATTCCAGAGGAAGAAAGAGTGCTGGGCTTGGGAACAAAAAAAGACCTGGGTGTTATTCCTGCTGCCAGCATTTAATTAGTCATATGACTTCAGACAATCACGTTGCCTTTCCGTGTCTCAGTTTTATCAATTGCAAGACAGAAATTGTAGTACCCAGTTCACAGGGTGATTGTGAGGCTCTTACTTCCCATAGAAACTATTCTAAACCTTTTCCTTCTTTAAGCCTCCCATATCTTCTTCTCCAGCCTTACTCTTACCTCCATTTCAGTACTTTACCTCTTTACTGAAAAACAAAACAAAACAAAACAAAAACAAACAACCAAAAAAAAAAAAAAACCAGGTCATTCAATAGGAGAGCCTTCTGTTCCAATTTTCTATTTCAAAGCCACTTGACATCATCTCCTAGTTTCTGGCAATGATGTAGACTTTCTCTTTGCCAGGTGCAACTCCTCTATATAGACCACTGATTTCCATCTCCTCTGGTCTTCTCCAGTAGCTTACTAGCTCAATTGTTACTTCTTTGCTAATCTTCAACATCTCCTTACCCCAAGTCTCCTTCTCTACAGTCTGCCTCCCTCCTTTAATCTTCACTAGAACTTTCACTACCATCCCCTCAAGTTTGGTCCAATCTCTCTCCTCTCATTTTTAGTTAAAATCCCAGAAAATGCTGTCTAAACTCACTTCCTTCTCTTCTTTTCTTGTCACTCACTTCTTGAACATTTGCAGTTCAACCTCTGACTTTCTTACTCAATTGAAACTGCTCTCTTCAAAGTTATAAATATTCTCTTGGTTGCCAGATTGGTTTTTTTCTTCCATTTCTCATTCTTCTTGACTTGTCTACTGTATTAGATACTGTTGACCACCTTCTCCTACATACTTTCTCCTCTATGGGTTCATCCTCTTCTGGTTCTTTTTCTACCTTTTTTTTTAAATTATTCCTTCCTTACCTCCTTCACTAGTTCAACATCCATACCATGTCTCCTAACTATGGGCACTTCCCAGCACTCCACCCTAGGCCTCATCTTCTTTTCTCTCTACATTGAATCTCTTGGTAACTTCCTTAGCCCCCATCTATTTTACTCTCTTCTCTATGCAGATAACTTACAGATGCATCGATCTAGTTGTAGTCCCTTCCCTGAACTCCAGTTCTTAATCACCAATTGCTCATTGGGTATTTTAAACTGGATGTCCTGGAGACCTCTCAAAATCAATAGATTCAAAATAGATCTTAATTCTCTTTTAATCAATAATCAATCAGTAAACATCTGTTAACTGCCTACTATGTGCTAGGCACCTAAGCACCAGAGATAAAAAAAAAAAGTTCCCTATTCTCAAGGAGCTTGCAATCTAATCTTTCCCTCAAATCCCACCTCTCTTCCAATTATTCCTTATTTCATCCAAAGGTGTCATCATTTTCCAAGTCTCTCAGGCTGCTAACTTCATCATTATCCTCAACAACTCCCTCTATCTCACTCCATATATGCAGTCAGTTGCCAAACCTTGCTATTTCTACCTCCACAAAAACTCTTACATTTCTTGCCTCTCTACTCACACGGTTTCCTCCTTTAGCTCAGACTCTCATCATTTTTCACCTAGTAATGGCCTCTTAAATGGACTCCTGCTTCAAAGTTTTCAACTTTAGTCTCTCCTCCACACTACTGCCAAAGTGATTTTCCATAAGAGCACATCTGAATTTGTTATTCACCAACTCATTATACTCCAATGTCTCCCTGTTGCCTCAAGGATAAAATATAAACTCCTCAGCTTTTAAATCTTTGTAATCATATCTCAAACTATCTTTCCAGCCTGATTGTACATTAATCCACGTTCTACATTCTGTGACCCGGTCAAACTTGCCTTCCCTTTATTTCTCACACCCAATATTCAGTCTCCCAACCTTTGTACTTTCTATTTACCAAACTTGGAATGAATTACCTCCTCATTTCTGCCTTGTAAAAGTCATCTCTTTCTTCTAGATAAAATTAAATCACCATCTTGTATTTGAAGCCTTTCCTGATTCTACTAGTTTCCTCCCTTCTAGACTACCTTTCCAAGTATTTGTTTTTATTTTTTCTACTTATATTTATTCTGAATATACTTATATATGTACTTTTGTTTCCTCCACTAGAATGTAAATACTTTATGAATATTTCATTCATTTTATTTGTGCCACCAGCAGCTATCATGGTTCATGGAACATGGGAATTAATAAAAGTGAAGTTTCCTTGGATAAATAATTATTTTTATTATGCTATACCAAGGAGACAAACAAGACATTTGCCCAAGGTTTTACGGATAATCTGTGGCGCAACCAACCTTATTGAACTTGGTCAAAAAGTACTTTCTGTTCTGAAAAAAATCTCAAGAATTACCTTGAAATAAAGAAATAAAATCCCCAGATGACGATCATGAAAGACCCACCTCCATTCCTGAGGATATGCTGCAATCTAAGAGCAACAACTAGGCAAAATGAGAGAACAAAGATCATTTCTACCTACAAAGAAATTAACTTTAATTCTCCAAAATTATTGGGGAAAAATATAGTGACTTTAATACTGATATGTCTATTCAGCACCAGATGAATCATGGTGAAGTGATGGAAGAGAAGTCAAGGGCTCCTGCTTGATCTCCAAGGGCTCTTTGAATCTAATGTTCTGTGTTCAGTGCTAGGCTGTTGAAGAGGCTGGCATCACTGACTTTTCTTCTGTGTACCACTAACCAGTCATTTTTATATGCTTTTCCTTGGACTTCAATATGTCTGATCTCAGTATAATTTAAGGGAAGGAGTGAGAAGCTCAAGGGCTTAAAGATGAAGACTTTAGCTGGTAGTTAGTATGGGTTAAAAACTAATCAGAATGAATGGGGCAGAATAAAAAACTGTTTTCTGACTAACCATAGAATTTGTACAAATTACAAATCCCTTCCAAATCAAAACTTTCCACTCTCTCCAATTTGCTCTTCGTAATACTTCCTGCTTTTGACAGATTGATTGTCCAACAGATATCTGGTAATGGTCTCTATTTAGTGTGCTCTTCAAATCAAAGTATGATTGTTTTGTTTTGTTTCTTTACTATGGGGCTGTTAAAACAGCAATTGCTTTCAAGGTTGTCCTGTAATCAAGCAAACTGACTTTTTGAAATACTTGTTAAAGTGTGGGTACTTCAATAAAGACTTTAAATGGTCGGCTCAACTTTAGCACCCTCCTTTGGGAGAGGAGGCAATCAAAATACTTTGCAACATGTTCCTTCTTACATTTTTATGGCAGTTTCCACATATTTTGAGATTTATAGTCCTGGCTCCCCTTTGCTACCATCTGGTAAATAATCTCTGACTGCCAACACTGCTAAAAAACTACAGCATGAACTATGTATATTAATTTTCAAATAATCTATCTCTATAAATAATGCTTCCTTTGGGACTATCTGATTATCAGGAGCAAACTTTCACATGGAGAGTAAATGTTTCCATATACACATGAAAATGCTTCCACTTGAAAATATGTCAAGCTATTTTTTTCTCCTACAGCTTCAGGTGGCTTGTTGCTGATAGTAAAAAATAAATGTTTTCTCACTTTCTTGAGAATAACTTTTTAGATTCATCTTAAGAGGGGTCAATAGGAATCTGGAAGAGATCATAGAGATTATTTAGAACAAGATCTTTATTTTATAAATGAGGAAATTAAATCTCAGAGAGATTGTTAGTGACTTGCCAAAGGCTTCTGACTCAAAGCCAATTCTCATTCTTTTATCCTTTTCTGCCAATTGATCTTGTGTTGGAGTAAACAATTGACTATCTGATATGATGTTGGGGCTATAAGAAGTAACCCATGCCCAAAGAAATCCTTCCTTATTTGCCAGTTGGTGTCTACATTTTTTCTACTGCAATTTACTTCCTTTGGTTGAAGTCTGATTCCTATTAAAATGCAAATATTCTACAAAGGTGTAACACTTTTGGTTATTATCAGCCATTTAAACCTAGTGTGACTTATTAAATGAACCCATCATCTAGTAAGAAAAAAGAATAACAGATAGAAAGCCTAAGTACTGCATTGCTGTCCATTGATGTACTAGACCCAGGTCATTGCCATAGTGACTAGGCTAGTTTGGGGATTTTCCCCCCTAAAAGTCAAGAAAGCCGTATTCAAAAGCCACAAACCATATACTAAGGAATAAAAGAGGACAGATCAAAAATAGTCAGTCCCCCACAGACCTGATGCATAATTAGTGATCATATGAGTCACCACATCCTGACTTTCAGACCAGGTAAGCTATATGAACATCAAGAATACTTTTGCTCCAGTGTGGCATCCACCCTGAGTATCTTTTACAGACTATCACTAAGAAAACCTCTTTTTTAAATTGTTAAATGATCCAAGAGTCTCATTTCATTATTTTCATTAGTTTTTTTTAAAATTTTCATTTCATTCGTTTCAAATAAAAACTATCACAATGTACTGAGTCAGATCTACCCTACAACAATTGCAAGTTTAAAAACTCACAGAACGTAAAGTGAAATAAGCAGAACTGACAGAAAACTGTACACAATAACCGCAAAATCTTACAACAATTATCTACAGAAACTTGGCTACTCTCAGCAATGTAATGATCTGGGACAATCCTGAAAGACTTATGATGCTATCCACCTCCAAAGCAAGAAATGTTGGAGTCACCTTTCACAACAGGTATATCTATGATTTTATTTTGGGGTTTTGGTAATGCATAAGTTTGCTCTTACAACAATGACCAATATGGAAATGTGTCTTACATGACAAAAACATTTAAATTTAAAAAATGAAAAATGAAAAAAAAAAACCTCACAGAAAGAATTCTAGCATAGAGGTAGTTTTTTTGGTGGATGATTTAACAAATGACAAGGACAAAACCATGTCGTCTTTTAATAACAACCTACCTCTGGCCCCCATCATGAAACAAAAGGAATACAAGTAAGCAAAACAACTGACACAATGACTCTATCTGACTATATAGTTTTCATTCTGCATCTGTAGTCCTACATCTCTCTATCCAGAAGATGGAGGTATGCTCCATCCTCAGTCCTCTGAAGTCCAGATCAACATAATATAGAATACTTACCAGCTACCGGTTGGGGTTTTTTACTAAGACATCTAGGACTATTTTCAGGATTTTCATCATCTCCTCGGAAAACCCATGATGCTGAATGAAAATTCTCAGTGTAGAATCCTTTCTCCTCAATTTCATTTCTTATACCAAGATCCACTGAATGGCCATCCTCTGAAGTAACTAAGGAGAAGAAAAATTAATAACTGGGTTCACTAAATTAGAAAATAATAGGAAACATGAAACATTCAAGGGAAGAAAGCAACCAATGTGTCCAGTGCTACAAGTGGAATAAAGCAAGCAAGTTCTATTGTCAGTTATTGTGGTATGTTTGGAAAACAGAGGCAAAAGTGAAACAACATGCACTTTCAGGAAGATTATATTCTACTGTTGAAGAAAATGTATGTGTGTATATATATGTGCATATACATATTATATCTAGCTATATAAAAATACAAGGTAATTTTGGGGGGCTGGAGTCATTAGCATGGATCAGGAAAACTTTCATGTAGAAGATGACACTTGAGCTGTCTTGAACAAAACTAGGGATTATAAAGGTGCAAAGGAGAAGAGAGTACATTCCAGGTACGAGCAACAGATCATAACAAGTTGGAGAGATATGTGATAGAATGTTAAATAAAAGGAAGAGAGAGAAAGCCAATTTGATTAGATCATAATGTAGGTCAGTCAATCAACATGATGAGTAAAGTGTAACATATAATAAGACTAGAAAGATAGGTAGGAGTCAAGGTGCAAAAAAGGTGTAAAATTCTAAACAGATGACTTCATATTAGATCTTTGAGGTAATAAGAATCACTCAGACTTATTGGGAGCAACTTGGTGGTGCAGTGGATAGATTGCTGAAACTGGAGACAGAATAGACCTGAGTTCAAATTTGAATGTGTAAACCTGGGCAGGTCACCTAACCCTGTTTGTTTTAGTTTCCTTATCTGTAAAATGAGCTGGAGAAGGAAATAGAAAACCGCTCTAGTATCTTTGCAAAGAAAACTCCAAATTAGGTCACAAAAAATTGGGCATGACTGAACAACAACAATAGAATTTACTGAGTAGGGGAGTAATAGGGTTGGAATTATACTTTATGAAAATCATGCTGGCAATTGTGTGGATGATGGATTGTTGTAGAGAGAGCTGTAAGGCAGGGAGACCAACTAGAACGCAACTAGACCAACAGTTCAGTTGAAAATTAATGAGGGAGGAGCTGTGTGAATGGAGAGAAGGAAAAGATGCAAAGAGGTGGTAGTGATGGCAGTCATAGAAACAATAAGATCTGACTATCAATTCGATATGTAACATGAGGCACTTGGATGGGTTTGGTATATGGATGAGAAATACGCTGTGAAAGAGCCTATACAGTCAAAAATCAACAAATAATATGCACAATGGGATTTTATATTTTCTATATTATTTGGTCAGTTGAGAGATATTAATGATGTGACTTACCACTGAATAGCAACTGTAAAAGTTTGCTTGTTCCCTACTAATATCTTCATTGAGGAAGTCCTCAGTTCATGTATAATAGATTCATAAGGATTTTGAATAGTTGGAGAAGATTTCTTAATTGTATTTTTTCATGCTTCCTTTTTTAAATTTAATAAGGTCCAAGATTTTTTCCATGCCTTTGCCATCTTGTTCTCTTCTAGATACTTAAGTAAATTGGTTCCTCAATATCTTCCCAATCACATTGCCTTGAGCATAAATCTCTCCCTCTCTCCACTCACTTCCATCAGGATCCAATTCAGTTGGGGATTTTTTTGTGTCTTTGTTCTCTTTATTGTTTCTGCTTCCTCTTTAAGCATCCCAAGGACTGTAATGTTAAAGTCCCAATGTGGTGTTTCTATCTTTTATGGATTAAATAATTATAATATATTTTGTAAATCTTTTCCATTTTTCTTCTTTGTAGTCCTCTTTCTGTTTTCACTTTTGAATGTCTATATGTTATGATTTTGCTTATTTGGATATTCTGCCTAGCTTTCTTTAATTTGATTTTAACTTGCACTGAGAAAAACTAATGATGAATTATAATACATCATAGCAATATTTCTATGTGAAATTGTTTTCCCCAAACTCTTACCTCCCATGGCTAGGTGGCTTCCAAACTAATATAATTGCTTCTAAGCATCTAAGTGGGCTAAGGACCTTCTGTCTTGTGCTTGAGGCAAGGTGGAAATCTTCTTTATACGCAAAAACACTCTCCTCAAGCAATTTAAAAGCATATGAGTTTTGTCCTAGCTAAACAAATCTAGGGGTGACCAGATCTACAACAGGGAAAGGGGCCACTGAAAACACGATTGAAACTATTTATGTTGTTCTAGCCAAAAATGCCTAGAAAAAGCTTCATAAGCTCCCTAAGCATTGAATTTCTAAACTTCCTGAGAAGGGTGGGTGGAACAGTTTCCCTAACTGGCTGAAGTTGCAGGGATCCAGCTGCCCCATGATGAACTACTGTTGAGATCTTTAAGTCCACAGTTGCTTTCAAAATATCCACCCAGCAGGGAAGCCAGGGGTGGTCCAAAAGCTGTGCTGTCAAGCCCACCAGAAGGGAGATACAACTCTGTTAAAAGGCTCTGCAACTTCCTGTTCCTGGTTTTTCTGTGCTGAGGCTCTGGGGCATTGACCAATCCTTTGTTAATAAGACTACGTGCCACTATTAATAAACGATGTTATTCTCAGGGAAACAGTCTCATATTATTTATTGGTTTAAATTCTGAGCACCACAACTGCTTCTCATTGCTTAATGAAATGATGCAGCTTTGCAAGGTTTTCCAAATGAGTTTATATCTCAGTATTGCCTACAGGGTATTCAGGTTCAAAATGTTTCATAGATGCGGGAAGAGCTCAGGAAAGAAAATAAGGCCAGATCTATCAGTGTGTGAGAGCCATCAGTACTCATATTAAAGGTGATAATTAACTCATGGAAACTGATAAGGTCACCCAGTAAGATGATGTACAGAGAAAGGAAATGAGAGCCCTAATTAGAGATTACTCTTCAAAATTATACATTATTTTCCTTTCCGCATTACTATAGTCCAGACAAACTGTTCTTCTCTCTGTTCTTCACATACAGAACTCCCATTTCCCTGCCTTGTACTAGTCACGCCCCCTCCTAGAAGGCACCTCCTCCTCACTTCCATAGAATCCTTCTCATTTTCTTCAAAATGAAGGTTAAGCACCAAATCCTAAACAACGCTTTTCCCAATTCTCTAGAATTAGATCCCTTCTTCTCTAACTACCTTCTATTTGTTTTACACTTATTCTGTAAGGATGGCATTATTTGAATTAATCAATTACCCTTGACCTCACTTAAAACCAGTGACCATATGCTATAACCAGATAACTTTATCAGGTGAGAACAGTCAGTCAAAGGTGTAAACAAAACCTAAATAGCTGGATGGAATTGAATAAATCAATCAGTGGTTTTGTGAGTTTTGAATTAAATGTCAACCCAAGTCAGAACCCAGGTATTTGAACATCTGGTATCTCAGAGGTGGGAGCCTTCCAGTCAAGGCCCCAGGAAGGAATTGCTTGGGGAAGGGATAGAAGACATGCACCTCAATCTCCCCTCTCCCTTGACCAGAAGAAAACCGTATGAAATTCAGAGGACCTGAGGATAAGAACATTTCATCTATGTTCTTATATCTCCATTGGGAGCTGAGGAAAATTAGACACATTGCAAAAAAGTAGCCTCAAAGTTCTACAAGGGGCTGACCATTCCTGAGGGGAACTTTATGAGAACCTGCAAGGGGAGAAAAGGGTTTATAGCAGCCAAGATTCTATTTGTTACATGGCTGGAGTCCATTTTCCCTTGGATTTTGTATGTTATGCTAAGATAGTTAATCATACTATTTTTTTAAGGTGGGGGAGATGTTTTGCATAATCTTCTTTTATTATACTATCTTAGTAAATGCCCTTTTCTAAAAGCTAATTGAGTTTGGCTAATTGATACCAACTGATATGAAGAGCATATTAGAGAAGAGCCATAAGATATAAAATTGAAAAAGACATTTCCAGGCTCTCAGTGCTAGGTCTAGAACCCAGAAAGAAGAGGGGATAGCCATTCTTTGAGAACTCTATTTGATGTTATGAGTTGAGCTAAGGGAGCATAATCTACATGTATAAACTTATATTGAAGCAGTTAGGCAATACAGTGAATAGGTACTTGACCTGGAATCAGGAAGACATAAGTTCAAATCTGGCCTCAGACCCTTACTAGGTGTGTGACCTAGGCAACTCACTTAACCTCTGCCTCAGTTTTCTCCTCTGTACCATGGGGATAAGTCAAGTTGATGGCTCAGTGGATTGAGAGCCGGACCTAGAAATAGGAGGTCCTGGGTTCAAATATGACCTCAGATATCTCCTAGCTCTGTGACCCTGGGCAAGTCACTTAACCCCCATTGCCTAGCCCTTACCTCTCTTCTGCCTTGGAATCAATATTTTGTGTTATTGGTAATTTGGGGGTCTCTGAACTACATTTCCTGTGAGCCCACTGGCTTCCTATGGAAGTTTAGGGGCCCTTGAACTACATTTCCCATGAGCTCACTGGCTTCCTGTCTTACATGATGATGTAGACAGTTATGTAATGATGTAGACAGGAGGATAAAATTGAGTGGCTGGATTGGCACTTTCTCTTTTCCTCATGAAGCAGCATGATGGCGGCAGATAATGGCGGGTCTTTCAAATAGCTTAAGCTAGCATGGCACATGGCTTCATTTTTCTGATGGCTACCAATAAATCTTTTAAGACCCTAAATTTTTTTAAACTATCCTTTTATATTCATTTTATTTCATACAATTCTAAGATAGAAGGTAAGGGTTAAAAAATTAGAATAATAATAGCACTCACTTCCCAGGGTTGTTATGAGGATCAAGTGTGCTAATAATTGTAAAGTGCTTAGCATAGTGCCTGACATATAGTAAATAGTATATAAATCTTGGGTATTCTTATTGATAATGTCATTATAGGCACAGGTTGTCTGTTCCAAAAAAATATAAACTCTTTGAGAGCAGGTTGTTTTATTTTGTTGAACTTTGTGTTCCTAGTACAAATGTACTAGGCACTTTGGGTTATTGCTTATTGCTTATTATTATTAATGCTTATTGATTTATTCATTTTGTTGATTGATAAGGAACTAGAAAAGGTGGCAAATGTTTAATAACTAACTGATAAAAAATTACAAATAATATATTTTTATGTTTAATCTGAATTATCAACATTTTTTCCTTCACTTTCTTAATAGATAATCAATAAAATAATAAATCATGCCTAGATTTTAGTGTTTGTTGATTTCTAAGGTGTAAATGCTCACACTGCAAATTTAGTGATTGACTCTCTTGAGCCATCATGAGCTGGCTCCAGCACACCAGCAGCAAGAATGGCCAGACAGACAGAAGCAGAGACACAAAAACCCAGAGACAGAAAAGCATCCAGGATGACAGGGTGGTCAGAGTGTCAGTGTTGCAGAAAGTTAAAGAATGGTGAGGGGTGAGAAAAATCTATCCATTTTGACAATTAAATGATCACTCATAACTTTGGAGAAAGAAGTTTCAATTGAGAGATTATGTTGGGAGCTAGATTACCAGTGGTTGAGAAGTTAGTGTTAGGAAAGGAGGTGAAGGAAGTGAATACAGACAATTTTGAAATAGAGGTGATCTATAGGACAATAGCATGAGGAAATGATAGATGATGATGAAGGTTTTTTTTTTCTCTTTTTACATGGTTACAGAGACTTGAGTGTATTTTTAGGCAGCTAGGAAAGAACTGGGAGATAGAGTGATCAGTCGATGAACAAGTATTTATTTAGTGCCTACTATGTGGGGATGCAAAAGAAAGAGATGAAACAATCTCTACTTGCAAAGAGTTTACACTCGAATGGGGGAGTCAACACAGGAATATGTCAGTATATAAAATATATAAACTAAGAAAAGTATCTTCTATGTCAAGATACCATGCTAGGGACTAGACCATATTTCAGCTTAGAGACATCATATAGAATAATTTACTTGAAGGATGAATAATGCTCTTTGGAGTTTGAAGGAAATAAGGTATGAAGTTCGATTTTAAAATTTCTGTCTAGAATATTCAGAGGGAAAAAGACACATGAGCTTGGTTGTCAGCTATTAAGAATATCTTTAATATCATTCAGGTTTTTAGAGAAGATGATATATGAAAATTCTGTGTGAGGTAGAATAGGGTGGGCAAGGAGAGGGGGAAGATTGTTGCCATGTAACAGGAAAACCATACTGAGAAGTTTACATAATAGTTTCTTTACTGGCAATGAGAAGCTTTGCAATAAGCTGCTTCTCTGATGTTTTGGAAGAACCCATTCATTATGCCAGGGGAGTAACATTGTAGTGTGTTTTTAATGCCAATGTCTATTTATGATTCCTTCTACACAGACTGATGAAGAAGCATTTATTTTTAGCCAGCAAAAATGAGGCTGAATGTTGCAAAGACAAAAGACACTAGCTAGTGACTGGTAAAAATCTTCATGATAGAATTTTTAAAAAATATTCTTGCAGTTTCTTAGCTTGCCACAAATTAGGTGTCTAATAATATATAGTTTACTATATGCCAGGCAGAGTGTTTATGTGTTTTTAATTATTAATTCATTTGATCCTCAAAGATAGGAGATAGGTACTATTGTTATTCCCTTTTTTACAGATGAGGAAACTGAGGCAAACAGAGTCCAAGTGATTTAACCAGGGTCACAAAGCTTAATAAGTATCTGAAGTCCCATTTGGACTCTTGCCTTCCTGACTCCAGGTAAAGTTCTCTAACCACTGTATCACCTAGACTTCTACAACATAGTTGACTCTACTAGCAATTTGATTAATTATTAATATGTGTTAATTATTATAATTGATTATATTTGAATAATTTTTAATAATTAATTGATATTAATAAGCATTCTGAGAGGAATTATAGTCATTAATTGAAATAGGATTGAGAAATAAATAGTATTGAGAATATGCTACATAAATAAATAATATTGAGAAAATACTTTATAAAACTCTATGCTGGGTGCTTTATGAGATGAATATCATTTAAGGTTTACAAAGTTCTTTACAAATATTATCTTATTTTATCTTTACAACAACTCTAGGGAAAATGCTAATATCTTAATTTTACAGATGAGAAAACTGAGGTACATGGAGGTTAAGTGATTTGTTCAGGTTCATTCAGCTAGTAAGTGTCTCAAAGTGGATTTGAATTCTAGTCTTCCTATCTCCAAGTCCAGAGTTCTTATGAACTGTGCAGCCTACCTGCATCTAGCTCCTGACTTTTAGAAATATACAGTCTAGTATAGAAAATACAGATACAAATAACTATTCCACAAGACTGACCATAATAAATGAAAGAAAAGTCATTAATGAAGTAATGTGTCACTATAGCTACAACTTCTAGAGGGGGCAGGAAAGACTCATGCAAGAATGAGGCCTTGAAGGATGGATTAATTTTGATCTATGCCAGCTCGAAAAATTAGGGTGCAGGAAAGGGAAATGGCAGGGAAGATTGGATCCAAACTTTATATCCTTGAAGGCTAAGTTTAAACTTTTCTGCAGGTAATTGTTAAAAAAAAAAGTTAGATGATCAGGGGAAAAAATACTCTGGTCGATTAAAACAAGAGAATGGAGTTTGGAAGGGAAATGGAGGGGGCCATGCCAGTTGTCTAGATAAGAAATTATTAAAATCTAGTGGAAATGAAAAGCAGGGATGAAAATGAGAGAATTCAGGTTTTCTTCTCATTACAGAAAAGGTGTTATTATAGAAATGTCATCACAATTACTGGTCTTCAGATTGTACAGATTCTTCTTGCATCATTAAGTATAAGATGTCTCTAATTTTCTCTCAGAATTTTAGATGGGTAAATTCTGTAGTCTAATGGTCTTTCCTCAATCCTTTATTTCTCTGTTGCATTTGACACTGGCCATCACTCTCTTCTCTTGGTTTATGTAACACTATTCTCTCCTGGCTGTCTTCCATGTCTTAGTCTCTTGCTGTTTCAACATCTACATCATATCCCCTCGTGTTCTGTATTCGCCAAGGCTACATCTTGAGCTTTCTCGTATTTTCTCTTTACAGTCCTTTGGTGCCTTTTTGTCACCAAAGATTGAGTGATTTATTCAATTAAGTCACCTGAACCCCCTTAAAATAACTAGTGATAAGAGGTACTGGTACCTTACCAGGTGAAGTCAATCAATGTCCATCAATCTTTAGTTTCAGTCAAAATCGATCACAAGTTTTAGGCTAAATTTGAAAAATACTTGAAACTGGAGTGACAGGAAATATGTTTAAATAGGCCAAAAAAACTTGGCCACACTGGTGATTATCTATAAATTATCAAGCAAGATAAGAAGGAAGTCATTTAAGAGATTGTAGAAAATACGGAATTTCAGAAAAAATCTCTGAAAAAAATTACTTTGCAGGGGAAAACAGATCTGAGCTTCAAATTTGGTCTAGTTTGGGTATACACAAAATGGAGAAGGATATTGCATATTCTAGAAGGTCTGGATGACTTTCTAATTTTTTCTAGAATCATTACTGTATCAGTTACAGAGTCTGTGCTGAAAGCCAAAGCTAGAGTGAATGTAGATTCAGAGCTCCATCAGAAGCCTGACCAACAGGAGTAAAAAACTTCTACAAACCAGGAACTGAGTAACTCTTTATTGGATGTGCTTTCTATACTAAAGCCCATTTTCTCCTGTGTCCTTTTGGGAGAGACTTTTGTGAGGATCTTTTATATCAAAGTATTCTTACCCTTTCTTGAAGCTACATAAGGCTGGCTGATTGAAATGATTCTCAACTTGGGGAGAAGTGGATGTTAGAGCTTAGGGCATTAGGGAATTGCTCCTGATTCCTAAGGGGGTATTTCTCAAATCCTGAAAGGGAGATGTAACTTGCTCTGAGAACCTAAACTCATTTGTGAGAGTGAGAGTTTGAAAAAGACTCCTCAGAGCTTACATGGGCTTTACTCATCAGCTCCCAAGGGTTTAATTATCATCTTTATGCAAATGATGCCCAGATGTATATATTTAGTCTCAGTTTCTCCCCAGAATGTCTGTCTTGCATCACCAACTGCCTCATAGATATTTCAAACTGGATGTCCTGGAAACATCCCAAACTCAATATATCCAAAAAAGGTTTCTAGTGGCAGAGCCAAGATGTCGGAGTAAAGCAGAGAAGCTCAGAGTCACCACAAGAATCCTCTCCAACCAATATTAAAATAATGCCACAAAATGAACACAGGAATGAAAGAACAAACAAGGAGACAGAGTGAAACAACCTTTAAGAAAAGGAAAAACTCAAAAGATAGACAGAGAACATCTTGGCCCAGAGCAAAGCCAGGAGTCCTAGTCTAGGTCTGTGGCGAGGACATAGATCCCAGTTTGGGGTAGTTGGTAGACCCAAAGGAAGTCCAGATGTTTTCACCAAAAGCTCAATATATTCAAAAAAATTTTTGTAATCATCTTTCCCTGAGAATCTACTGCTTCTCCCAAACTTCCTGATTTCTATTAGTCACAAACATTCTTCATTTTCCCAGGTTTCTAACCTCATTACTGTCCTTCATTTTTTTACTCTCTTTCACTATATATTGCTCATCAGATATAAAATTTTAGAATTTTGATTTCTTAACTTTTTAAAGACTGTATAATATTTTATTCTTAATTGCATATAAAAAGGTTTTTAATATTTATTTCTTAAAATTTTGAGTTCCAATTTTTTTCCTTTCTCTCTTTAATCCCTGAGACAGTAAGCAATTTGATATACATTATACATATGCAATTATGCACAACATATTTCCATATTGGTCATGTTGTGGAATAAGACATATCAAAAATAAAAAAAATCCATGAAGAAAATAAAGAGTAAAATAGTATGCTTCAATTTGCATTCAGATTCAGTTTTCTCTGAAGGTGAATAGCATATTTTGTCTTAATCCTTTTGGAATTGTCTTGCAAGTGTTATTTTTTTATAGTAAAAGGATGTGTTCAGTTTCATTTTATGGATCCCTGGGAGATGCCATATATACTATTTATGCATAAAACAATCATTCAAACTCAGTTTTCTATGGAGTAATATAGATAGAATTGAAAACTGTTTTCATAGTCTTGAGGATATGACACAATCAGCTTATTTTTTGGCTCCATTAGGAGCAAGGAGGAAATTCCATGGAAGCACCATGGTATGGTGGAAAGGCTGATATACTTGGGAGTCTGGAGAACTCTGGATTCAACTCTTCTGATAGTCTAAGTTATATGACCATGAAGGAGTGAGAAAAAATGGATTGTAACACTTTTAGAGATGGTAAGTTGAAACTTTCAGTGTCTCTCTCTGGTCAGACTGATAGGCCCAAGATGGCAGGTCTTGGACCTGAAACTCTGAACAACACAATCTGACTACTATAGTTATATAACAAAAGGTTTTAATATGATGAATTTAAACAAGGAAAGGGAATGGGAAGGAGGGCCAAGGTAATCTCTAGGTATAAGATACTATTTCTCCTCCCACCAAGACAACAGATTCTCATGAATCTGGCTTCTTTTTCTCCAGGTTATCTGACAAATTAGACTGACTGTCCCCCCAAATCCCAAAATCTAGCTTCCCTGACTAAGGCTACTCCCAAAACAGTCTTGGTACATGGAAATATAGTTCAGATCAGCTGGATCAGGTGATGACTGTATAGCAGAGTCACCCAAGGTCTGTAAGTCTCTTTGAAAACAGACAGGCACAGTCTCTCTTTCTGGTTGTCTTGGCTCACAGGAACAGCAATAAATGTCAATAGGCAGATCAGGAACAAAGAGGTAGAATGTTAATTGGTCTTCCCAGACTCAAGTCTTTCCCCACTCTAGTCTATCCTCCATGCAGCTGTCAAGTGATTTTCCTTTATTTTAAACACGACCATGTCACTCCCTTACCCAACAGTTATCTCCCTGTTTTCTTAAGAATATAATATGAACACTTCTGCTTAGCTTTCAAAGCTATAACCCCAGTTTTCTTCAACCTATACATTAAGTTTCTACAGAACTCTAAGCCAATAATTATTTATTAGAGGAACTGGTCCCCTTCAACAAATAGGATCTCAGACCTTTTTCAAGGTCTGAGGACCACCTACCCACCTTGTTCCAAGATACAATATTTATAATCTTTAACTTCAAATAATGATTTATTAATGCAGTTTCTTCTAGGCTGGTACAACTTAAAATATACATTTTCATTGATGGGTTAAAATTAAACAGGAGCAGGGGTGACTGCTACTCTAGAAATGAGGGAGGGTCCCCAGGGTTGGAACATATACCAAAACACCTTGTTGAAGATTTGAAAAGGTCATATTATTCCTATGATTGACCAATTGAGTGAAGAGGGTAAGGATGGGGGGCTTCCCAAATAGCCAGGGATTTTCCACCTTATGACATCCTGTGCCATGATGGATGGTCAAAACTAGATGGAGATCTCTTTAGCTGTGATGAAGCAGGAGCATGTCCACTAAAACTTCATAATCTAACATGAAATAAACTTAGCTATTTAACCTAATCTAATTTCTCATAAATATTGTGAAATCAGTCAGGTGATTATCTTTAACTTACTAGATGTATGTCAATTCCAATTAATACAAGAGAATTAATAATGACTTCTATAAACTCACATTAAATTGAATAATACTGATTGGAAATTAGCAAAGGGACAAAATTCATGCTTTAGGATAGGCAGGAGTCTACTCAAATGGGGGATCAAATTATTGCTCACATTGCTCTAGTCTCATTATTCTCCTTCCTACTCTCTGTATTCCAGCTAAACACATAGCCCGTCTTCAGACCTCTGCATAGGTTGTGTTCTATGCCTAGATTCATTCTCTGCGCCTTATAAAATACCTCATTTCCTTTAAGATGCAGTTCAAGCTTCCTTTTATGGATACTTGTACCATAGCCTGGGAATCCCTGTACAAAGGGCACTTTGAGGACTGATTGCCAGAGAAGGGAAAACTTATCAAGGGGTAGTAGTAAGGACTGTAAGTAGAGAAACAGGGAAGTCAATAGTTATACCTTTCCTGTAGCAATTATAATGCTGATTTAATTATTATTTCCTGAGCAGGAGGTAGAAAGTGGGCATTGCCCACTGCCTCTATGGTGGCCCTCGGTAATGAGGGCAAATGGAAAGATGCATTTAGAATATATTTCTCTTATTCTTACTATATTACTGGTCTACTCTGTGCCTCATAATAAATATATTCTCAATGATTTTTGTCCCACATCTTATGTTCAAATGATATTCATGAATTTGCTATAGCATATTTATACCAATAAAGGGTCTTTCCATTAAAGTCTGGATTACTTTTAATTTAAGATTTTGGCATTGCATGATTTATAGCCAGAGTATCCCCACAAAAATACCGGTTTGGGGGCAGCAGTTGTTCAAGGAAAGCATGTACTATTTCTGTAGTACCAATGCAATGGGCTAACTGTTCATCTCTAAGTAATATAGTCTGAACATTTGGAATTTTTCCTTACTCTCAACCACCATTTAAAAAGTGGATTATAGAAATATATCTTTTGTGTTGCTGGGAATTTCACTGAGAGGCTGTTAAAGTGTTATGGAGCTATATGTCATCTGAAAAAAATGATAGCAGAGGAAGAACCTCACTCTTTATAGGGAATTGAACTTGGTCTTCTTTGTACAGCCTTCTCTTTGCTATATCACTGTCAAACAGCTAAGGAGAACATACAGCCCATCTGTTTTACACCTTGCTTTATATTGAAAATAAGGTGATCATGGGATACAATCGTCTTTCTAGTTGCATTTGTCATTGAGTTTTTTTTAAACCCTTACTTTCTATCATAAGAGTATTGGTTCCAAGACAAAAGAGTGGTAAAGGCTAGGCAATTGGGGTTATGTGACTTCCCCAAGGCCACACACACAGAGTGTCTGAGGCCAGATTTGATTCCAGGGACTTCTGTCTCCAGGACTGGTTCTCTATCTATTGAGCCACCTACCTGCCCCTAGGTGGGCAGCTAATATGAGTATAATGAGTATAAAACGTGTTGAGTTTTATAATTTCTGCCAGGTGATTCAGTAGATAGACTTGTAGGGCCTGCAGTTGGGAAAACTGAAATTGAAATCTAGCCTGAGATACTTCCTAGATGTGTGACCCTGGGGAAAGTCACTTAACCTCTGTTTGCCTCAGTTTCCTTATCAGTAAAATGGATTGTTATGAAGATAAAATTAGATATAATTGTAAAATGCTTGACACATAAGTGCTATATAAATGTTAGTTATTATTTTCATTGAGTCTTATAATTTAATTTTATTATTATAATGCCTAATGATTTTATTTTATTATTATTTTGTAACAATAACATAATAAAACAATAAAACCATATTATAAAAATTTTAAACTTACATTTTTATTAGGTCATTATTATTTAGATTATTATTATAAAATCTTAAGGTATCTGATGTACATTATCTCCTTTCTTCACAACCCTCCGGGGATGTAGCCATTAGAACTATTATCATTCTTTCTTGGTAGATGAGGAAGCTGAAGTTAAAAGTTCAAAGAAGCTGAAATATTTCATTGGTCAGATAGCTTGTAAGTGGTAGAGTCCAAACCCATGACTTGAGTTGCCCCAGTGCAGAGTTCACGAGAGTTCACTACTAGAAAGCCAGAGGGATGTAGGGCCAGGATGCCCAATTTAGGGCTCCACAAGGTGGTACTTGGCTCCTTCAGTCCAGTTTCCAAGGCCATATTCCCCAATGAGTTATGGGAACAAGAGCAAGGAAGTAGTCTCTATTGAAGGAATCCAACCCAAGGGGATAGAACAACCCCTAGAATTTGCCTACACTGCTTCCATCTTCATGAGGGATAATGTGCTGCATGCAATAAAGGGGGCTATCATGTACTAGAATGACAGTGTGGTACAGGCCTGTAGTGAACTTTTTGGGTGCAACAGCTGGATCCCAGCAATGCCAATCGGTATTGCCAACTCTGCTGAGCAAATTGACTGCACTCCTTCTACATTTTTGGGAGCACATCTAACTGCACTTTGGAAAGATGGCGAAGCAGGAGAACTTCTTTAACCTGTCCCACTGCTCCCTAGTTTTACTTATCACTCCAGACAAGCTCAATATGTGCTGTGAGTCCAAGGTCTTTCATGCCTGCATCAATTGGATTAAATATGACTGGGAGCATTGAAGCCTTTCTTCCTGTGGTCCTTTGTCACTCCCTCCCCTCACTCTTCCTGTAAATGCAGCTACAAAAATATAAGGTCCTCTTATCAGACTCATATAGTAAGGACCACTCTGATTAAGATCTTTCAGCATCCCACCCTGCACACTCCTGAATGGGCTTCTCTGTTCAGTTGGTGGCTTTGATGGGACAAACTGTCTTAATACTGCTGAGTGCTGTGAAGATGGGATTAACTCCCCCTCCCCATTTTTAGATTTAATCACCAGAAGCTTATACACCCCACTTATCCTTCAATGGGGGAGGTCTGTGACCCACATAGTGGGTGATGAATCAGAATCGACTGACTGCCCCCAGGCTTTACAGCTTTAGCTGTAATTGGTCCACATAAAGTAGAAGGAAAGCACAGGAAGTGATGTAAGGAATGGTCTTTAAAAATGGCAAGAACTTCCTGTGAAGAAGTCTTTCACCTTCAACTTGACATTGGAAGAGCTCCAGCTGAGG
Source organism: Gracilinanus agilis (assembly GCF_016433145.1). Classification (NCBI taxonomy): domain Eukaryota; kingdom Metazoa; phylum Chordata; class Mammalia; order Didelphimorphia; family Didelphidae; genus Gracilinanus; species Gracilinanus agilis. The sequence continues at coordinate 302,399,387 of NC_058130.1, read as the reverse complement.
ACCTCAGACTGCTTTTCTATTTTCCCTTAGAACTACCTCATGGGTGAGTGATAAAGGCTGACTCCTTTTCGTGGCTTGTTCTGGGAGGTACTAGCCTCCAGAGAAGCCCCTTGTCTTGGAGGAGGCCTTGTGGCTAAAACCCTGGTTTAATTTACCTCTGAGCCCCCTTTGCTGGGGCCTCTTAAGCCCTGCCTGGTTTGGACTGGGCAGGAATAAATATCTAATCTCTCTGATTTTATTACTTTCACTCTCTTTTTATAAATAAACTACCATAAAAATCATTTGGAATGAGTAATTCCTTGCGACCACACTCATAAATTTAGTCCAACCCTTTTATTTTTACCTCTTACATTCTGGCCCTTACAGTGCTACCTTAAGAGGATATATGGTGATGGTCACATCTATGAATGCCACATGTCTGCTGGGTACAACTGCATCTATGTAACAGGAGGCTGTGATGGCACTGACCAGTTGAACAGTATGGAAAGGTATGATGTAGAAATGGAGATCTGGATTTTGTGGGTACCCCATGAACCACTGATGGAATGCATTTGGGTTTAGCACTCTAGGAAAAGATCTATGGATATGATGGACACACATTTTTGGACAGCATGGCATCTTATGACCCAACCATAGACACATGGAGTAATTAAGGACTGTGGAGCCTTGTTGAAAGCATATCAGTCAACAGAACTACACCTATTAATGGATTTTTATCTCTTAGGCAAAATTGTCAGGTTACATATGAAAATGAAAAACAAAGGAAAAAAACAATTCCAAGATTAGAGGCTGGAATAACAATTCAGTGTTAAAGTAATAGAGCACAAAACAGACTTCCGGTTAAGATGGCAGCAGTGTAAGGAGCAGCTGCTCGATCTCTCCTGACTGAAGCACACAGGACCCCTCAAGGGGAAATAAAAACGAGTCCAGAGGAACGAAGGAACCCCACAACAGGGCGCAGCATTGAAGATACGCAGAATCGGGGCATTTCCACGCTATAAAGGGGTGAAACAGCTCTCACTTTAGAGAGGAAGAAGCCCCTCCCCCACTCCCCACCCCCCACACCTCGCACAACGCCAATACA
>NC_058130.1:302245724-302395723 GCF_016433145.1 Gracilinanus agilis | reverse complement strand
AAAGGAGCAGAGCCAGAAGAACATTGTACACAGAGACTGATATTTTTTTTTTATCCTGGGACTCCATTCTAGGAGCATAGGGCCACAACCAGTAGGCAATGGGACACACAGTCGCTCAGGGTCACCCAGCTGGGTAGTGTCTGAGCCCGGGTTTGAACCTAGGACCTTTCCTCTCTAGGCCTGGCTCTCAATCCACTGAGCTAGCCCAGCTGCCCCTACTTTAGGTTGCAGTTTCTTTAGCAGATGTAGTTTACATACTATGGTAAAATCAAATGTAATGGGCTCCTGTACCAGCAGCACTGCAATGACACAAGACAGCTCTGAGGGATTTATGGTAAAGATGCTACACACACTCAGAGGAAGGATTGCAGGAGAGGAAACATATAAGATAAACAATTGCTTGAATGCATGGACTGAGGCGGACATGAATGGGAAATAGACCCTGAACAAGGACACTTGTTACAACCAGTGGAAATGTGCGTTGGCCATGGGTGGGGGGAGAGTAGGGGGTGAAGGGGAAAGTAGGNAATGCATGGACTGAGGCGGACATGAATGGGAAATAGACCCTGAACAAGGACACTTGTTACAACCAGTGGAAATGTGCGTTGGCCATGGGTGGGGGGAGAGTAGGGGGGTGAAGGGGAAAGTAGGGGCATAAAGTATGTAAACAGATTAAAAACAAATATTAATAAATGTCTAATAAAAAAATAAAGGAGCTTTGTCTGTGGGAAAAAAAAATAAAGTAATAGAGCAGGAACTTTTGATTTTTCCACTTTGGCTCCCTCTTTTGAGAGTTCACTATGCTGATGCCAGATTTGGTGTGGGCACCCCAGTGGCTTTGGTCCTATTGCAGCTCAGGACTCCTGAGCTCAAAGAATCTGTTATCCTCAGCATTCCAGCAGCAAGGATTAAAATCCTGTGCCACCATGCCCTACTCCATAATATTTTTTTAAGGTTAAGACTTGTACTACTTAATTTTGTCTTCGATTCAGAATAAAAACAATATCCCAGATCAATTAAAAAGGGCCTTTGTCCTCCCTTCTATCCTGCTTTTCTCTTAAAGTTTGAGAAAATAATAATAATTAAAAATAGTGTCTTAGGTGAAACCAGAGTTGTATTCTAATTATCCAATACCCCAAACAGAAAACTTTTTTCCACTCTGAAATATTTCTATTTAGAAGCCAATAACTTAGAAAATACACTTCCACATTAATTTACACAACTGAACGAAAGACATGAAAGAAGCCATCAAGTTCCTTCAAGCAATGAGATTCACATTCACCTTGGCAAAGTGATCCATATTATAGTCTTGCACATCTGTTTCTGTTCCAGGAGTCATTTAAGAGCATAAAAATTGGAACTCCATTTTATAGGCTCTTCCTACTTCAGTTCACAGACCATAAGTTATTTACCTGATGGGCCTTAGTGAGCATTCTCCACAGCACTAATAGATTGATCATCTGTGTCCTCAGATATAAATGTCATCCCTAATGTCTTTTCCACTTATTATGGAGGAAGTTCTGGGATGAGTGAGATTAACAAAGTGAGGAGTACCAGATGTAATAATGCTCGATAAAACTGTCAGGTTTTAAGTCAAGGGTTAGTAACATTTCCTGATACTATAAATGAGATAGAATTTAAGTCACACACTAAACAATATCGGCCTCAGTGGTTCTTACATGCATCATGGTCTTTAACAAAAGTTTTCATAAAACAAAAAGCACACAATATTTTCTCTTGCTTATTTGTGGTTGGAATAAAATGGAGACACAGAAATGTGAAGTCATTTACTTCTCTCAGGATTGGTGTCATTGGCAGTTTATATTTGGAACAGAGTTCAACCAAGAAGAAAATTGAACATTCTTATCTTTATTATCAAAATTGTGATTTTTGTCAACATGAAATCTATGTTTCTTTGAAATCTGATATACTGATCTCTACTTTATGATACCCAAAGAAAGGGAAGTGGATCTACATGGTTAATGGTCCTAGGAATGGATGATTGAAGATTTGCCTTTAAAACAGAATGAAGTGCACTCAGATAGAAGGATTTGGTCAATCTGATTTTGAGATATGTAGTGGGACCAAGAAATATTGATTTTACTGTTCATGGCACATTAAGATCATTCATGGCTAATTGGAGTAAGCACATTTTTCAGTTACACTTTGATTTTCTTACAGTTAAAATTTATAAAACCCAGTCCAAGTCTCTCTAGACAATTATGCCTTTGGGGTAGGTATTATATGACAAGAGATTTGCATTCTCCAGTAAAAAAAACCCAAATAAATAAAAAGATGCTAAAAATCACTTTTACTGCCTCTAACAAAATGGCCAAAAAAGACAAAATAGCAACACTAAACGATCCTGTCATGTCAAAGAAGCATTTCAGTTTGAGAGAGCTTTTATTAGCTGCAAATAATCTAGATCTTACATTTTTATAATTTATATTTGCATCTTTTAAAAAATACTTTAAATCTCACATTGAATTAAAATAATACAATTAAAAATGAAACAAAGCAAAATCAGGTAAGAGGAACAGAGAAATCAATATAATAGATATTTTGGATGAGTTCATTTCTGGATTTGTGCACTGAATTTAGCTTGGACTTCCAGATATCTATGGTAAAAAGCAAATCATGTTGAGAGATGTCTAATATAAGGACAAATTATTTAGAATGTTGAGCTACAAAATAGGAATCAAAGAATGACTTCAAGAAATATGTGATCAACCAGTCAGAGGAATGAGCAGACAGAGGTGGATTGACTGCTTCATCACAGATCTTATTATATTATCTTTCCCCCACTAACCCATCCCTCTACTAAATTCCCTATTTATATTTATATTCCTCAGAGTGCCATCTTCCTTAGCATGACCTGGAGTTCATAACTTTAGCATCATCTTCAACTCCTTACTCTTCTTTCTGCTACTTTCCCAATCACATAATTTATCAAATATTATTTCTATTTCTGCATAATTCCTCCTATCCATCCCCTTCTATGTACTCATATAACTGTCTCCTTTTTCCAGGTCCTTATCTTTATATTTTTAACCTACATGACTGTAATAGACTCAAAAAAACAAAAAACCCTTACTTTCCATCTTAGAATCAATACTGTGTTCCAAGATAGAAGAGTAACAAGGGCTAGGCAATGGGGGTTAAGTGACTTCCCCAGGATCACACAGCTAGGAAGTGTCTGAGGCCAGATTTGAATGAGGATCTCCCATCTTTAGGCCTGGCTCTCAATCCACTTGATCCATTTAGCTGCCCTTCTGTAACAGCCTCTTAATTGGTCTGCCTGTCTGTCTCAGGACTTTCCTTTTCAATCTATCTTCCAAGGAGCTAGCAGTGATTTTCCTGTAACTCAAATTCGATCATTTGATCTCTATTAGATAAATCCTCTATTAGATAAATCAAGTGACTATTTTCTCTAGGTTAATATATATGATTATATATAAACATATATAAATTTTTATCTTTTGTAAAAATGTCCATTGTGTATATTTTGTAATATTAGTAGTAGTAGAGTGCTGACTAGGTACATTACAAATTCATGTTGTTCAAACTCATATGAGCCATTATTACATGCAGGCAATGTTTTTATTCATCCCTAAGTGATTCCCTCCATCACTCTAGCCTTCCAAGAAGCTATTCCAGACCTTTTCTCTCTTCCCTTTAAATCTCATGCTTTCTCCTCCTGCTATTTTCTCAGCTAAGCACCTTGTAGAAGTAATGGAAAAATTGAAGCCATTCAACATAAGCTCTCTTTAACTCTGTTCTCTTTATCTTAAAATCTCTTGACATCAGCTCTCAAGTCAATCAATAACTAAATAAATATATAATGGAGGTGTGTGCTTAACTAAAAAAAATTTTTTTACTGGGACAAGCATGTGATCAAAAAAGTTGGAAGACCACTGGTTTAGAAGCAGTAATATTTTTTCTTAAATGTACAAGCATGAGGAACATTATTTTCCCCTATATGAACATCATCTGAGGTAGCCAGAAGCAAAGTTCAGATCTTATTTTCTCAAAAACCAGCCCTAATCCATCCTAGTATAGATGGCAATAAAATCTGAGTCCAGATTCTATATTCTCTCTTCTGAATAGGTTCCCAAAGAGAAAGGGGTACTAGGATGGATTCCAAACTGGCCGTAGAACAGGAAACAATATGAATCAAGAAAAACATAAATGGAATATTTAATGCCTTAAAGTCAACCTCTGAATACTCACACAAATAAAAGGAAGTAGAGATAAAAATGGTCTAGCACACTATACTTTTGGAAAATAACTTATTTATAATGTAACAATCCTCTGACAGTCACTTGAACTTATTTCCCCTAATGGTTAGTCCCATTTCTATCTATCCTTAATAATAATTAATAATCATAGATAAAATGAACATGTGCAAGGTACTGTGTTAGATACTTTATAATTATTATCTCATTTGAACCTCACAACAGCCCTGGGGAGGTAGGGCTTATTATACCCATTTTACAGATGAGAAAACTGAGGCTGAAGCAAGTTAAGTACCTGAGGCTGAATTTCAACTTAGGTCTTCCGGGCTCCAGACTTAACCATCTAGTCCTTTCTTTGCTGTATTCTCCTATTTATTAACTTCAGGATTTTGGAGAACAATAGGGAAACTATTTTGGGTCAGGGTGAATTAGAGGGCTCTTCATTTGGTAGCATGAAGGAAATGGTCAAATGGATTCTTGGTAAAATGTATGATTATTTTAAAGATTGCAGAATGCTGACTTTAAAGTCTATGTAATAAGCACATTGATACTTCCACATAACAGAATTCACTTACAACAAGGGTAAGGGACTTAATAGATCCATTGAGGATCAATCTGATGGTATCTTGGGTGTTATGATATTGAAAGATAAAACCGATTATCTACTCACTTGATCCTTCAGTAATGTTACTGGCAAAGGAACTCCCTCCAGTTGAACTGCATTTTTTGCTTTCTTTAAATTGCTTCCGTCTTTTGGCCCATTGGTCAATCGCTTCCTCCTGGGAACTATTACTGGCTCGTGAATCTCTTGATGGCAATTCACTTGAAAGCTTTATGAATTTGTTCATCTCCAATTTCCAATCTAAATTTAAACCAGATTGATTATGATGAGAAAAGTGGGAGGGAATTGGAGAGAGACATTTTCAAATCTTGATTCACTTTCAAAATTTTTTCTGATTCCCTCTTCCACTGAGATGAATCAGCCATGGTTGGAAAATACATTTATGAAGATTAGAATCTATTCAATTTAGTCCCATTCAATCCAGTTCAATTGCATTAGCATTTATTGAGCACCTTAGTATCTGGTACTGAGCATAGTAGGGTGAGGAGGATAGATACATTAAGTGGTATACAGGCCCCTTGCAAATTAAGAAGATTATAATCTTACTGGAAAGATAAGTCTTAGACAAGTGAATATGAGTGGACTCAAGTTCATCAGGATTTGAATTCTATTAGTCAGAAATATAAATCTCATAACTTAAATTTTTTGATTAAAAAGTTTTAAATTACTTTGAGAAGGAAGCTCCTTAATTAAGTCAAAATATATGGGTTAGCTGCCCTTATTTCTTTTTGAATTTGATAGCATTAATGTAAACTTCTTAGGCAATGGTATTATTTCCACCTTTTTTCTGGTAGACAGTGGTTGGCAATTAAGTCAGTGTTTAATAATGTTTACTAATTGATCAATCGATTGTTTGAGGGTCTCTCTAGCTGAAGATAGAAAAGGCATACATGGATGGCTAAGTGACATAAGATCTGATCCTAGAAAACTCAAGGTGATAGGGCTCAGAACTGAAGAAAGGGAACTTGAAGCTTATTTAGTTAGATCTTTCATTTTACAGATGAAGAAACTGAGGCTAAGGGCAAGTTGAAGACTTGTCCAAAGTTCTTCAGTAGAAAGCTGCAGAGGTAGAGTTGAACCCTGGCCCTCTGATGCCAGTTAGCACTTTTTCCAGGCTAGGTACCATGCCATCACTCTCTGGGCCTCTGAGACCCTATCCAATTCTGAGAGTCTGTATTTCTATAATTTCAAGAAGAAAATAAAGGACAGAGAGAAAAGTAAACCCTACATCTTTGGGAGGCTGCCAAAGAGGTGAATAGGTCCAACATGGCCCTACAAGACTTGGACAGATTTTCCTGAACAGTCAGGAACTGATAAGGTAACAGAGAAAACTAGTGCCATCTGGGGCAAGGCTCTTTCTTGTTCAGAGGGACTTAAGATCTCAGAACCAGGATAATTATCTCCTTCCTCCCCTCCACTCAGTGTAAATCTGGTCATCTTGAGAATGATCCCTCCATGCAGACGAGGCCAGTGCTGGAGTGAAGTGAAAAAGGGGTGTCTTTGAATGCTTGTTAAACCATGTGTACAGTCTTCCTCTATGGGTCCTCTACTGCCCAGAAGCTAAATAATTATATCAGTAAACCTCTAAACCTCTGCCACCTAGACACACTCAAGGATCAACACACAGAAACCTGAGTTTTTAGGTTCCGTTGGAGATAGCAAAGGACTCCCATGGAATAGCCCAGGCATCTGAGCTCGGATTAACCAAAAGAATAGTCAGAAAGTGCTTTAATCCCTCAAAAAGGCTTTCAAAACTGGCTCTTGGGTTGCTTAGTCTCAGAACTCATGTTCCTTCAGATTATAAATCCCTTTAGAAAGAGCATTTATGATCATACATCTAGAACAGGTATTCTTCTCAGGGGTCAGAGAACTTTTGAGAAAATATTTTGACAATTATGTTTCAACATAATTGTTTTCTTTTTTAATGATATGTATTTTGATTAATTTTAATTACATTTAAAATTATTATTCTGAGAAGGGATCCATAGGCTTTCCCAGAATGTCAAAGGTGACCATGACACAAAATGTTTAAGAATCCCTACTCAAGAGCTAGAAAGGGTCTTAAAGTTATATAATCCAACTCCTTATTGATGAAGAAATTAAAGCAAAGGTTAAAAGTCTTTCCCAGAGCCACACAGCTAGTAGGTTGTCTGAGGTAGATTTGAATTCAGGGCTTCTTGACTCTAGGCCCAGGGCTCTTGAAATTAGAGCACAAATCCACTCATCTCTGAGCCATTGTCCTTTCTACCCAATTACATGGCCTCACTGTATTCTGGGTGAGTGGGGTTCTTATTTCCTTTGGAATTAGGGAGCACTGGCCACGAGAGCTGATAGGTGCTACTTAATATGAAGTTAGGAGAGTACAGCAAATAGCAGGGAAACATCCTCTTTTAAATGATATAAAAGATATAAGAAGAACTCAGGAGTGAATACAGATGGTTTATACTCTTAATAATGAATATCTATCTTATGAAAGAAATTCTTTAGTTTATCCTGAGGAATGCAAACTTTCTGCCTTTTCTCCTTTGTTTCAGCAAGGTAGATATGAGGAGATTATCTCTTCCACACCTTGCCATCTGGGAAATCCATGTAAAAATTTTTGGCCCTTCCTTTATACCAGAAAAATCTGAATTTTTTCTTTTCTTTTCCTTTTTTAATGGAGTTACAGTACTTTATTGTGACATTTGGGTTAAGTATGCATTTCTGCATTTCTAAATTCTTTTCGTATCATCTGCTGGCTTTGGATGTTGTCTTGTGGCTTCCACAAAAGTCCCCCCAAATCCCATGTAATTTCTTATGTTGACCCAGGATATATTGATTCCATGATGTGGAAAGGGTAACTATAGGGTTATCAGGCTCGATCACATCTGGAGCTGGACAGTTCCAGGACTATTCACAGGCTGTTCCCAGGTTTATGTCTTTTTAAAATGTCATAATTCCTCACAGACTTCTTGAGCATTCCTGGTATGCTTTTCAAATTTTGTTGAGAATGTTTCATGAGAAAAATGTTCTAATTAGTATGCTTAGCATGAAGAAAAGGAAAATAATGGTGTAATCATTCAGGCGTTCATTCAATAAGCATTTATTGAATGTCTATTATATGCAAGGAACTGTACTTCAAGATTACTGCTGTTTTGCAATACCTCAGACTTAGAGAAACTCTTAACCATATTTCAAATTGAACTGAAGGGAATAAGGATGTTAAGAAACAAGTTAATATCTGTTTATCTAAAGTTTCTTTTATTCTCCAAACTGTTCAGTAAGACATGTTTGTGTATGAGAGAGAGACAGAGAGAGAATGGGAGACAGAGAGAAAGAGACAGATAGATACAGAGACAGAGAGAAAAGAAAGAGAATATTCTCTAATTGCTAAGCTGTCTAAAGTTAGAATATATAAAATTATCAATATATGAATATTATACCTTTCAGAATCCTTTGCTTCTGGGCTGATGATGGTATGTTAGTTTTTTGATCCTTGTTTTTCTCATCTCTTTCAGAGTTCAACTCCACATATTCTCCCATTTGACATTCCACAGGTTCCTCTTGGAGAATAGTTGGTCTAGGGATCATTTCTTCCCACTCCCCTTTTCCTAGTATTTCTTTAAAAAATGCTTCCAGGTTAGAAACCTCATTATCTAGATTAGACACTGACAAGCTATCCTCTGTAGTGAGAGGTGGGAAATGCTCTTGGAAACAGGCTTTAATATAGTCACTGTTAGACAAGACTTCAAAAATACCCCTGAATTCATCCTCTACATTTGGCTCATCAGTGTCCCAAAGTGACAAAATGCTAGAATTTCCACGAAGAGTGGGCAGACTGTCAAGATCTTTTTCTTTCCTGGAACCACAGATAGTTTTACTACCACTTTGAGGGATAAGTTTTTGCTCTAGTGCCTTAGTTAATACAGTCATAATGGATCCTCGCCATTTCTTGCTGGCCCCTCTTGTTTCATGAGCAGACACTTGAGTGGTGACACTTGACTGTTTCATATTGGGCTGCCTTTGGGTGTACTCCAAGATTCCACCATCAGTCCTGTTGTGAGAATGAACATATTCTTTGGACTCGGTGCTGGAGAGTGGAGATGCCAGGAGCAACGAGGACATAGTTTTTGACTTCAGAAGCTCCTGTGCAGTAGCCTGTTGAGCACTATCTAAAGTTTCCTCATTGAAACTACACTTACTGAAGTCCATGTGTTCTTCTTGGCAAACAGAAAGGAACCTTGCACAGTCTGTATTTGGATTGCTAGTGCCTGGTGTACAATGGACGTGTAAGGAAAGCTTGTTCATTGACTGTTTGATTAGATCAAGGTCCCCAGATATTTGATCTGCACTTTCCTGAAGCATGCAATTAAAGGTGTTTTCTAATGGGGCCTGAGGGTCCTCAGAGTCAATCATATAGTCCTCACCGTGATTGAAGAAAAAAGAATCATTAGTGCTTTCTTTATGCTGCAAACTGTAGGTAGTCAAGTCAGAGTGAGATGGGCTAGTGGTAGAACTTGAAAGAGAAGGCTTCACATCATCAATGCTGAAGCAGGAAGATATAGAATTGGACCGTGTAGAAAATTCTAGATGCTCAGAATTTGTGCTACTCTTTCTGAAGATGCTTGATGATTTGGCTTCCACATACTGCCCCTTCAGAGATGGCAAAGAATAAATATTTGACTCTTTGCCGCCTTGAGTTTGAGAGAAGGTATTAGCAGTGGTGCCCATGACATGCATTCTTTCTCCTGAATCATGCTGGAGATATGGCTCTGAAATGATAGTTTCTTTGTTAATGAGGATGCTTTTCCTTCCTTCCTCCATTTCTCCACCATTTTCTAAAAGTTCTTTAAATGAGTTTGTGCCACCGATCTCTAGAGGACCATGAATAACTGGGACAAAGTGTAGAGGAAAAGTTTCAATCCTAGAAAATTTTTCCTTTGTAGAAGTACATTCATTACTCTGGTAATTCTTCTGTTGAGGTATGGCACCTTCTACCCCATCATTGTCAGAGACTGCAAATAACATTCCAAGTTCCTTCTTGTTGCTTTCTGGATCTAAAGTCTCTGTAAGGATGCTTGAATTTTTTTTCTTATAGTAAGCAAATTTAGGAGGAGGAGGAGAAGGAGGAGGAGGAGAAGGAGAAGGAGGAAGAGGAAGAGAAAGAGAAAGAGGAAGAGGAAGAGGAAGAGGAGGAGGAGGAGGAGNGGCCCAGGGCTCTTGAAATTAGAGCACAAATCCACTCATCTCTGAGCCATTGTCCTTTCTACCCAATTACATGGCCTCACTGTATTCTGGGTGAGTGGGGTTCTTATTTCCTTTGGAATTAGGGAGCACTGGCCACGAGAGGTGATAGGTGCTACTTAATATGAAGTTAGGAGAGTACAGCAAATAGCAGGGAAACATCCTCTTTTAAATGATATAAAAGATATAAGAAGAACTCAGGAGTGAATACAGATGGTTTATACTCTTAATAATGAATATCTATCTTATGAAAGAAATTCTTTAGTTTATCCTGAGGAATGCAAACTTTCTGCCTTTTCTCCTTTGTTTCAGCAAGGTAGATATGAGGAGATTATCTCTTCCACACCTTGCCATCTGGGAAATCCATGTAAAAATTTTTGGCCCTTCCTTTATACCAGAAAAGTCTGAATTTTTTCTTTTCTTTTCCTTTTTTAATGGAGTTACAGTACTTTATTGTGACATTTGGGTTAAGTATGCATTTCTGCATTTCTAAATTCTTTTCGTATCATCTGCTGGCTTTGGATGTTGTCTTGTGGCTTCCACAAAAGGCCCCCAAATCCCATGTAATTTCTTATGTTGACCCAGGATATATTGAGTCCATGATGTGGAAAGGGTAACTATAGGGTTATCAGGCTCGATCACATCTGGAGCTGGACAGTTCCAGGACTATTCACAGGCTGTTCCCAGGTTTATGTCTTTTTAAAATGTCATAATTCCTCACAGACTTCTTGAGCATTCCTGGTATGCTTTTCAAATTTTGTTGAGAATGTTTCATGAGAAAAATGTTCTAATTAGTATGCTTAGCATGAAGAAAAGGAAAATAATGGTGTAATCATTCAGGCGTTCATTCAATAAGCATTTATTGAATGTCTATTATATGCAAGGAACTGTACTTCAAGATTACTGCTGTTTTGCAATACCTCAGACTTAGAGAAACTCTTAACCATATTTCAAATTGAACTGAAGGGAATAAGGATGTTAAGAAACAAGTTAATATCTGTTTATCTAAAGTTTCTTTTATTCTCCAAACTGTTCAGTAAGACATGTTTGTGTATGAGAGAGAGACAGAGAGAGAATGGGAGACAGAGAGAAAGAGACAGATAGATACAGAGAAGAGACAGAGACAGAGAGAAAAGAAAGAGAATATTCTCTAATTGCTAAGCTGTCTAAAATTAGAATATATAAAATTATCAATATATGAATATTATACCTTTCAGAATCCTTTGCTTCTGGGCTGATGATGGTATGTTAGTTTTTTGATCCTTGTTTTTCTCATCTCTTTCAGAGTTCAACTCCACATATTCTCCCATTTGACATTCCACAGGTTCCTCTTGGAGAATAGTTGGTCTAGGGATCATTTCTTCCCACTCCCCTTTTCCTAGTATTTCTTTAAAAAATGCTTCCAGGTTAGAAACCTCATTATCTAGATTAGACACTGACAAGCTATCCTCTGTAGTGAGAGGTGGGAAATGCTCTTGGAAACAGGCTTTAATATAGTCACTGTTAGACAAGACTTCAAAAATACCCCTGAATTCATCCTCTACATTTGGCTCATCAGTGTCCCAAAGTGACAAAATGCTAGAATTTCCACGAAGAGTGGGCAGACTGTCAAGATCTTTTTCTTTCCTGGAACCACAGATAGTTTTACTACCACTTTGAGGGATAAGTTTTTGCTCTAGTGCCTTAGTTAATACAGTCATAATGGATCCTCGCCATTTCTTGCTGGCCCCTCTTGTTTCATGAGCAGACACTTGAGTGGTGACACTTGACTGTTTCATATTGGGCTGCCTTTGGGTGTACTCCAAGATTCCACCATCAGTCCTGTTGTGAGAATGAACATATTCTTTGGACTCGGTGCTGGAGAGTGGAGATGCCAGGAGCAACGAGGACATAGTTTTTGACTTCAGAAGCTCCTGTGCAGTAGCCTTTTGAGCACTATCTAAAGTTTCCTCATTGAAACTACACTTACTGAAGTCCATGTGTTCTTCTTGGCAAACAGAAAGGAACCTTGCACAGTCTGTATTTGGATTGCTAGTGCCTGGTGTACAATGGACGTGTAAGGAAAGCTTGTTCATTGACTGTTTGATTAGATCAAGGTCCCCAGATATTTGATCTGCACTTTCCTGAAGCATGCAATTAAAGGTGTTTTCTAATGGGGCCTGAGGGTCCTCAGAGTCAATCATATAGTCCTCACCGTGATTGAAGAAAAAAGAATCATTAGTGCTTTCTTTATGCTGCAAACTGTAGGTAGTCAAGTCAGAGTGAGATGGGCTAGTGGTAGAACTTGAAAGAGAAGGCTTCACATCATCAATGCTGAAGCAGGAAGATATAGAATTGGACCGTGTAGAAAATTCTAGATGCTCAGAATTTGTGCTACTCTTTCTGAAGATGCTTGATGATTTGGCTTCCACATACTGCCCCTTCAGAGATGGCAAAGAATAAATATTTGACTCTTTGCCGCCTTGAGTTTGAGAGAAGGTATTAGCAGTGGTGCCCATGACATGCATTCTTTCTCCTGAATCATGCTGGAGATATGGCTCTGAAATGATAGTTTCTTTGTTAATGAGGATGCTTTTCCTTCCTTCCTCCATTTCTCCACCATTTTCTAAAAGTTCTTTAAATGAGTTTGTGCCACCGATCTCTAGAGGACCATGAACAACTGGGACAAAGTGTAGAGGAAAAGTTTCAATCCTAGAAATTTTTTCCTTTGTAGAAGTACATTCATTACTCTGGTAATTCTTCTGTTGAGGTATGGCACCTTCTACCCCATCATTGTCAGAGACTGCAAATAACATTCCAAGTTCCTTCTTGTTGCTTTCTGGATCTAAAGTCTCTGTAAGGATGCTTGAATTTTTTTTCTTATAGTAAGCAAATTTAGGAGGAGGAGGAGAAGGAGAAGGAGGAAGAGGAAGAGAAAGAGAAAGAGGAAGAGGAAGAGGAAGAGGAGGAGGAGGAGGAGGAGGAAGCAAAGAACAATCTGTGTCCTGACCATTTTGAAAAGTGTGTCCCTTTAATTGAAGACCATGAGCTGATAGTGAAGGAGACCAGGTACATCCCTTTGTGGTGATATTAGAATTACAGTTATCATGCTTGTTGACTCCTTTCTTCCTTTGCTTAGAATGTGCTATATTAATTGATAGATTCTGTCTCTTATTGACATATGTCACCTTAATTGTTTTCCCTACAGTGTTCACTTTTATGGAGGGATCTTCATTGCTAGCAACCATGGCTTTGGATTTAGATGTTGTTTCACACTTTCTGTCTCTTGTGTGACCCACCAATAAAGTTTGGTATCTAGAATGGTAACATCTAGAACAGGGGCATCTCCAAATCAGTTTGCCAGGGTACCTCCAATGGATCTTTGGGCAACTCTTTTTTCTTTGAGTCAGATTTGCTCCAGAGCTTCTTAAAGAATTTTTCTCAATTTCCACTTTTAGATTAAAGGCACCACACTTCATTTCTGTAATGATTTTGCCTTTGGTTGACTTAAAGTTTTCTATAGAGCCTGGGAAATTCTGCAGGGTAATTTTTCCTGATAGGGAGCCTTCTGGATCACCAAAGGTGACCACGGTGAGGAACCTCTCCTGCTGGTGACAGCAAAGCAAAGAAGGGCAATTGTGTTTCTTTCTCCGCCTGTCTTCACTGCCAGACAGAAACCATTTATTTTCTTTGCATAATGCAGTATTATTCTGTTCTCTATTCAACAAAGTACACCTGTTCTCACCTCCATTTTCATTAGACTTCTCTAAGCTCTCAGTGTAAGGAAGGGTAGTTTCTGAGGTGTCTATTTCTGTTCCATTTTCAAGATCTTTGACATTTTGAGGATGTGGATGATGGACAGACTGAGAGTCATCTAAATAAAAGAAATGGCAAGAAAAATTTCTGGAACAAACACATAAAAATATGATAAAATGTTATAGGTGCTTTTCATTTTTAGTCTTGAGAACTGCTTTATTGTTATTGTTGCAATGAAATATTCTTAAACATAAAATTTATGGGGGGAGTTTCCTATTCATTTTCTACCTGCTTCTTATTTTAATTCAAGGTTCTTAGAATTCAAACTATTATTAGGAAGGTGAATTTTTATTAGGTAGCATAGTGGATAGAGTTCTAGGAATGAGTTCAGGAAGATCTGAGTTCAAATCCAATTTCTGATATTAATTAACAATGTGACCTTGTGCAAGTCATTTAACCTCTGTCTCAGTCTTCTCAACTATAAAATGGGGATAATAATAATGCTTCCTAAAGTTGTTGTGAGGATCAAATTAAATAATATTTGTAAATTAATTAGCACAGTGACTAGCACTTCAGGAGGCACTTAATATATGCTCATTTTCTTCCTTCCCATTATATTGTAACATATAAGGAGCAGAGTGCTATTTTAAATAAACAAGGAATATAACTAATTATTAATATCCTGGTATTTTAATACCATAAAATGGTTACCCATCTTTAACCTCTTTAACCTTGGGCAGTGATCCCAAGAACTTGGGAATGCTTTATATGAAGTATAATAGATTTTTCTCAGAAGGTGTCATGAAATTTTTAAAATTACATATACTAGTCTTTCCTTTTCCCCTTCCTCCTTTTTCTTCTCTTTCTTCTTTCTTTTCTACCATTCTCTCTTCTGTTTTTTGAAAGGTTGGCAATATTTTTAAAATTAAACAATGAGAGAGTTGTAAAATTCTCCAAAGCTCGTCATGACTGCTCACTGAATTCTACTTTAACAATCATTATGAATATATGAGAGAAGTCTAGCCAATAGGGAGTGTGGCCTTATGTGTATACTGGAACAATTTACAGTAGCCTACTTATGGAAGGAAGGTGTAAGAAAATATAAGTAAGGTAATGGGGTCACCAGGGATATTATAATAAAATAAGTGGTTTGTGGGAACACACTCTGGGATTTATGAGAGACTGGACCAGGGTGAAGAGACCAGAGTTTACTGGATTTCCACAGGAATGGCAGTTGATCTTAACTGTCACCCAGCTTCCACTAGACCAGAGTAAGTAATAGGCTAACAAGGTAAAAGGGACTTAATAGCTTTAATTATGTTAGACTAAAAGGTGGGAAAGGGATTTCTATACTTAAAATCTAAGGGATAAAACAATGGGAGGAGCAATGGGAGGACTTATTCTACTCTAACTTAGTGATCTAAACTAACAGGGCCCAAGGAGCTGTAAATGGAGTCTCTGGGTTTTTGCCTCACACCTGGAACCTGCCAGGCTTGAGTACAGCTAGGGCTTTGTGGCTTTGGGATTCTCACTGCAATCCACTGATGATCTCTGGATGCCAGGAGTCAAGATGATCTCAGGTACCGAGTTGTGAGGGTTTTGCTTGAAGCCCTGTCCACCAGGTTTCAAACTTCTCCTTCTTCCTTCGGCACTGTAGATTCTTGTCCTTTTGCTAGATACCACACCACACAGGATCCCAGGGGAAATCAGGAAGCAGGGTGTCCTTTGCTCTGAGGTCTCCCAGGCTGGCAACAGTTTTTGCCCACACCTAAGGGAGTCCACACTCAAGGCACAGACAGACTTCCTCCTCCTTCATTCCAACCTGGAATTCCCAGCTCCAGCTCCTTCCTGCTAGGTACATCCTAATCAATACATAATCAATACCTAATAACCAGCTAATCTAATCTTACTCATAACAAAGGGAAAAGGGAGGAAGTCAGGAAGAATTTATAAAACACCTACTACATGCCACTTTTCACAAATACCATTTCATTTGATCCTCACAACAACCTGGGAGGTAGGTGCTATCATTATTCCCATTTTACTGCTGAGGAAACTTGGGCAGTTTTGTGACTTGCTGAGGGTCACACAATTACTGTGTCTAAAGCTAGATTTGAACTCAAGTATTCCTGACTCCAGACCCATTTCCTTTCCA
Organism: Gracilinanus agilis; assembly: GCF_016433145.1. Taxonomy (NCBI): domain Eukaryota; kingdom Metazoa; phylum Chordata; class Mammalia; order Didelphimorphia; family Didelphidae; genus Gracilinanus; species Gracilinanus agilis. The sequence continues at coordinate 302,379,753 of NC_058130.1, read as the reverse complement.
ATTGCATCGTGAATTGTGTCTTTTAGGAAATGTTATATAAAAAATGTGTAGATGGCAGCACTTAGCACAGTGGCTGGCATATAATAGATGCTTAATAAATGTTTATTGGTTGATGGATTAAACTACACTTCATAAACTCCTTTTAAAATAAGTCTTGCAATAGTTAGATTTTAGACTCTTTTAAGTTTCACCTTCTTAACTAGAAATGTCAGGTCAGATCCTCTGAAATTTTCCCAAAAGGTGTTATCCTCTTATATAAGAAGTTAATAATGAGGCACTTACACAATTGCACATCTGATCACATATGCAAAGAAACAGGGAAAACAGTAGCCCCAAATCATCTGCAATTGAATAAACCAGCCCTTCTTTTTAAAGGTGTTTAATTTGTATTACAGTTATTTTTAATGCCTCAGAATCAATATGACCAATGAATGATAGAAATTCCAAATCACCATTATATTTAATATATTTATCTCTCCGATATAGTTTAAAGTCAGAAATAAATGATGATTCCTTTTATAGATACTTAGAAATAATACTAAGATAAACTTACATTCATCTGTAGTCAAGCTTTTTCTGGTCTTAAAGGTCTTTCTTCTTTTTCTCCTCATTTCAAAGATCTGGGATTCTTTACCTTTCACTTCCCTTTAAAAAAACCAGAAAAGAAAATGTTGGATCTAAAGTCAAAAGTTTCTCATTCAGACTCCTAGTTCCTATTTTAAATTGCCAGAATTACCCACCCAAGTAACTTATCTGTCAACCTACCAAAGCAATCTCCCATCCATTCTGTCCCTTGAATACAACTTCATTATTTTTTTTAAATTTTATTTAATTCATTGTTTTAGAATATTTTTCCATGATTCCATGATTCATGTTCTTTCCCTCCCCTTCTCCTACCCCCTCCCATAGCCAATGAGCAGTTCCACTGGGTTTTACCTGTGTCATTGATCAAGACCTATTTCCATATTATTAATATTTGTGCTAGAGTGATTGTTTAGTCTACATACCCAATCATATCCTCATCGACCCATGTGATCAAGAAACAACTTCATTATTTTATTAATATGTTTCCATTCCCTATGTATTTGTTGGTTCAGTCTTCACTGTTTGAATCTTAAAATCCTTGGTGACATATCCCACATTTATCTCAAATATACAGTTTACTTTTTTAGCTGTAGAGGAAATTTTCTTTCACAGAAAAAGAGTTGGATAATGAGCTGTTAAACAAACTGCAAGAATAAAGTTGTGCCGGACATACTGGCTAGGTCACACAGAGGACAGAATGCTCCATCTGGAATCAGGAAAACCTGAGTTCAAATCCAGGCATCGACACTAGTAGTATGACTTTTGACAAGTTACTTCCCCTCTGTTTGCCTCATGTCCTTAATCAATTAAATGGAGCTAATAACACCTGCTTCATAGGAGTGTTGTGAGATTAAAATGAGATGTTTGAAAAGCACTTTGCAAATTTTAAAACATTTCAAAAATAGTAGTGATGATGATGATGACTCGATACTTTTGTGAAGTGCAAATTAGTACCTTAATGGAATCAGAAAGGAAACAACCATGACAGGACGAAGAATGACAGCCCATATCTCTAAATGATCTTTAAAAGTCAACTCACTAAGTGTAGGAACCATATTTCCTAGATGATGGCCTTAGATTGGATGAATGGAAATGGAGCTAGAGAAAGGAAAACTATGAGAAGCTCCCTGAATCTAGGTGGATAGAAGAACTGGCAGAGGAAACTACCACAGAAAAGTGGGTAAGGATAATAGGACTCCTAGTCTGTGAGATGTTGCCAACAGAAGCTATATTGCTAAAACAAAAATTCTTCTCCACCCTTCCTCTAGACTCCAAGATAGTAGTCCTATGTTTTCTTTCTCCTCATAAGCTCCTTCATAGCAACCTGAATCCTCTTCCTCTGGGTACAAGGGCATTTTGTTTAGATTTATTTATTTTAAATGTTTACCTTAGTCTTTATAAGTACTATTCCCTAACTCCTGCAGTGTTTGCTAATCAGAGTGTATATTTTGAGAATATAGTTGGGAGGAGACAACTAAGGGAGCAACTATTTCTAAAGAAGAAACAGAATCTGAGAGTTTTTCCAAAGGTACTGTTTATGACTGGGGGCTTAGAGCTAACCAAAAGTGATTTTTTAAAAAATGGTTTACAGGTTCTTTGATAACTCATTTTCAGAATAGAGTAGTGTTAATACCATAAAACCCATCTGTTCATCAAGTTAGCAGAGTGAAAAATGCTATCCCCTCAACACAACTGTATAATTACATAAAGAATAAATATATTTAGCATAACTACAAGGACAGCAAATATAAGCTAGTTAGCAAGGGAGGAGACTAACAGTTTGCAGAAGCTCAGGAAATTCATCAAGTAAAAAGTGATTCTTGAGCTGTCTCAAAGAAATGTAAGTATACTCTGAGGTACAAGTGAATAGGGAGCACATTCTAGCATTTTAGGCATGGGGATGGGCAGTGTAAAAGTCAGACATTAAAGATGGAATGCCAAGTATGAGGAACAGAGTTGAGTTGGACAATAGAACGTGGGGAAGCAAAGTAATGAATAATGAAGCTAGAACCAATCACTAGCATCAAATATAAAAAGGCTTGCTTTTAAAAAAAGAGAAGTTTATGGGGGCAGCTGGGTAGCTCAGTGGAGTGAGAGTCAGGCCTAGAGACAGGAGGTTCTAGGTTCAAACCCGGCCTCAGACACTTCCCAGCCGTGTGACCCTGGGCAAGTCACTTGACCCCCATTGCCCACCCTTACCAATCTTCCACCTATGAGACAATACACTGAAGTTAAGGGTTTAAAAAAAAAAGAGAGAAGTTTATATTTTATACCTAGAGGAAACATGGATGTTTACTAAGAAGGAGAGTAACAAGGGCAGATCTGTGCTAAAGAAAATCCCTTTGGTAGCTGTATATAGGTCATACAATGACACCAAATGAGTCTACTACAATTCATACCATGTCCATTAATTGTGGGTAAAACTCCAAAGTTCTGTCCTGGATCTTCCTCTATTTTTTCTCTATACTCTCTCATTTGATGTCCTAAATAGCTGGTATGAGTTCCATCATCTATCTACAAATGACTCCCAGATAAAAATATCAAAACCTAGTCTCTCACTTGAGCTCTATCTCTTATTGTAAGACTATATAGGCATCTGAAATTTAATATATTCAAAACAGAAACATAATGTACACTTCTTGAGGGAAGCAACTGATGAATTTTTTGTGCTTAATACAATGTCTGACATAGAGGAAGTGCTTAATAAATGTAGATTGATTAATTCTTGCAAACTAAACAACTAAATTTTCATTCTATTCATTATAAAAATACATATAGATTATGACTGTTTGTGCTAGTAAATATTTAACAACCTATATGACAGAATTATCAGTTTTATCCATATTACTAACATTTTCTTCATTTTTAAAAAGTCTAAATAGTCAAAACAAAACAATGAACCAAAACCTGTTCATAGTATTTGACACCAATGTAAAAATGCTCATACTACTTTTGTCAATCAGTTTGAGCTGGTACCAGAATGTTCTTGAATCTACTTCTATAAGAGAGATATAATGAGTTATGAAATAACCAAGATCTAGTTTTTTGAAAACAAGTTCTCTATCTGGTATATCTGGTTCGTTCCCCTTTAAAAACTTGTCCTTAGGTTAGTATTTCTCCTGGTTAAAAAACATCAAGAATATTTTAACTAATTCTAACTGCATCATTCAAATATGTGGTTAATAGAGATGTTTTTGAAGGGACAAGGAATTTCACAGTAAAAACAATTACAAATCAATAGAACCAGAGGAAATCATTCAATGAAATGGATACCATAGATGCATTTTTTTTTTTAAAGAAGGATTTCTACCAAAGCTAACTTAATCATCAGTCAGTATAAACTTTCCAAGACTCTTATCAGTATCAAGTGGAAGGAAGTACTCACTGAAGCTTAAATTTTGGGTAAATGAAAAGGGACAAAACCTACCTAAATCAAAAAAACTGAAACTTATGTTTAATTATTCATTGGTAGAAACAAAATCATTATTGTAGAAAGGTACTTTGAATTGTGAAAATGCATCTCATTGAATTACTTGGAACAACTTTTTAAAAGCAACTGACACTAATTATGATGTATGTAGATTCCTGAGAGTAACATATTCAACTCTGATTTTGATAATTATTTAATTGGATAATTTAATTATTTGATAATTATTTAATCAAAAGAAGTTGACCAGAATCTGCTATTCATTTTGCATATAAAATCAAGATAATGAAATGAGTGGATTTCAATGATTATGAAGAAATCTCAGGGTTCTAAGTTTTTTGTTGTTATATTCTATGTGAAAATTTAATTGACCCAAGTATTTGGAAAGCAAAAACAATTAGATAAAAAGTAACAGAATAATATGCTACTATTTTTTATTATTTGATTTTAAGATATAGGATTAGGACAAACACAGCTTGTTCATTAGTATGCTGAATGCTGGGATAGGAATAGATAGTAAACAATATGTATCTTTTATTTTGCCACGTTCTCTTACAAAAACTATAAATACTATAGCTATTTCAACAAGAGCCAAACGGAAAATTGTGGAAAATGCCACTGATGGCTTAATTCAGGGGTTCTTAATATGAGTTAAATGAACTTAAAAATATTTTTATAACTATATTTCAATATAATTGGCTCCCTCTGTAATCCCATGTAATTTTATTTTATGTAATTAAAAATATTATTCTGAGCCAGAGCTTCAAAAGCTTCACCAGACTGTGAAAAAGGTCCATGACACATAAAAATGTTAACAACCTCTGGCTTAATTGAAGCTGAAGTGACTACTTTCCTCTCATGGCTGTAGAGAAGCTGAACAAGACAGAAAAAGAAGATGCAGTGGTTGGGAAGAGATATACTTTCCAAAGGAAAGAACCTTTATCTTGTAAAGGTGATGAACATCCTTAAGATTTTTCTTGCTACTTTTAGTAAATTATATGGTGGAACTATTGCTCCTTTCAGTTGTAAGGAGAGGTCATTTGCATTTACAACAATAGCTATGTTTTCACAAGCTAAATCACTGTAAATAATTATGTCTATTTTATGTTACTATTAGTGTATTATTAGTCCAATAGCTAGCAACTTTAATATTTTTTAAATTCTGGAAAATTAAGGATTTTGATGACAAATCAACAACTGCATGTAGATAAAGTTTTTTCAATTTATCAAATAAACAACAGTTGATAAAATGGTTTGTGGTATATCTAAAGTAATTGAAAAATTAGGGATCACCTAAAATTATGACATGCATAAAATTTAAAAACACAGAGAAGAAATAATTAACTCACCCAGACAAAGTCTTCATAAATTGCTCCACTTTTCAAGAAAGATGGAGAAAAAAATAAACAATTTATTTTGAAAGGAAGATCTAAGGAGTATGGAGTATTCCTTACCTTGGCTTATACCACTTCTTTGTTTTCTATTTTGGTCCTATAAATCCCAGATCTAATTGGCATGTTTAATCCCATGCAGTGCCAAGATTAGTTTACCTTTCTTTAATCAGCATGCTTAAAAAGAGATAGTTTCATGGTTTAAACATTTAGTGAGTTACCATTATCATATATAAATGCTGATAGCTTATCTTGATGCAAATGATGGTGACCAGGTGTTTTTGTAATGAACTTATGTGGGATAATAAAACATTATTTATATGTTTCTGTAGCTACTTATGCTCTTATGCTTCCTGGGTAGCAGATGTGCAATGGAAGGTCTGAAGAGGATCCTATGACTAGATTGTAATGAAGAAAAAACAAAATGCTGTGTCTAAAAAAAATGAATCAGAAATAATTCAGGAACTATACATTCTACACTGAAAAAGTTAGTTCTGAAACTGATAGAATACTACTTCTCTTTCTGGTATGGCCAGATATTTGTCACTTACATCTATTTTGGAAAGGTCTGTGCCACTTTTTTCCATTTGTTTTAAAGAAACAAGAGAATTTTCTTTAAAGAAAAAAGCCACAGAGCTCACAATTTAATGGGGAAGATAACAATTATGATTTATATGACATCCATCTATGCCCAATGGACATAGCACTGAGCCTTTAGTCCAGAAGATGTAAGCACAAATTCAATTACAGACGTTTAGTAGTAGGGTAAGTCCCTCTGGGCAAGTTTTCTAGCCTTTGTCTGCCTCGGTTTCTTTAACTATAAAATGGGGGTAATAATAGCAATTATCTTGCAGGGTTTTTAATGAGGATTAAATGAGATGATATTTGTGAAGCACTTAGCTCAGTGCTTGGCACATAATAATACTTACTATATGCTCATTTCCTGCATCTGACAAATTCTAAGTGATCTCTCTAGAATATCTCTGAATAGCTTTTTTTGAAAGTAGCAAGTTTCCACTGACATGAAAGGCCCATACAAAAATTATTTACGCTGGCTATGTAATGCTCTCTAAAAAGCAATGTGATGGAGAGAACGACAACATTGTATATAAAAGATCTCATTTCAAATCCCATTTCTCCCACATACTAGCTATGCAACCATGAGTAGAACTTTTAACTTTTCAGTGCTCCAGGCAATTTTTAAAGGCTACAAATTACAGACAATTTATGAAGAGGATGCAGTTTCTAAACAGGGTGCACCCCATACCAATGAAATCATAGGCCTAGACCAAAAAGAAAAATGCAATGCTCTTCAATGAGAAATAAAAGCACCTTTTTATTATGACAAAATATCTTGACAGAGCTTCAGCAAGAGAATAGCAAGTGAGAGATAAGAGTTACTTAATATTCTGCCATAATAGAAAGGTACTTTTACTCCTCGTGGAATTTACAAAGAATTGTAAACATTTGTCACATTTGTCAATCCCTTCTCTTAGGCAAACTGCTCTTTTGATGACAAATAAGTTAAGGGATGCACAGCTAAAGGTTGCTACTTTTATACAATACAAAACAGGGAGGAATTTTTCTTTTCTTAAAAAGATATTGCTTTTTTAAAAGAATCAAAGTTATATATCTATGTTTATCTCTCTCGATATATATATATATGCATATATATATAGTAAATAAAGATTTGTGCTATATGGCAAAAGCAATATGCTATTGATAGTTTTTCTGAAATCTTCCTGATAATGTGTCAATGTGATGTATCGATATCCCTGAGAACAATTTGAGAAAATGCAAGATTGATCTAAACTTGTCAGCCCTCAAAATATACAAACTGCCCTACATACACAAAAGCCTTCCACAAAGGTTAGATCCCCATGGCTTTTCTCACTTATAACTCCTGAGGTGAGGGCCATTGATAGCAAATGACTGTGAATTTGGAGATTCTTTACTTTTGCTCACCAGGAGGCTTATTTTTCTTATCCTGGTAAGGAGATTTAAACTGGCCTTAGGCTGACCAAGTGTTTTCACAGATGTAAGACAACCTGAGTTGGAAAGGAAAATAATTCTCATCACAGAACTTCTCTGATAAATAGTTTTTTAAAAAGTCATTGATACAGAGATGACTTCTGACACATTCAGCCATCTGAAAAGAGAGAAGATAAATATTTATAAGGTGCTCTGCTTCACTGAGGTGTTCAGAATAGTGCACATTTCCAATAGACTGCAATTATAGACTAACATAAAATAAACAGTTTGAAAAGTAAACTAAAATAAGTTATGGGGGAGATCAAAAATCCCTCCTAGAAAGTACTCAAAACACTAGCCTGGAACAGTCCTTGCTGAATTCCATTTCTGCTTCAGAGTAGAAATTTTCCTTTGTTAAAATCAGAATGAAAGACCATTTGGGGGGATTTATAAAAACCAAACAAAACCAAACAAACATATATGAGACAAGTATTTAGTTCCTGCAAATCAATTCAACCAACATTTTGGGTGTCTACTATGTGATGAACACTATGCTAAGCACAGGTGGGGTGGAGAGTGGGGAAGTATAATACCAAGTTTAGCTAACATTTTGCTCTCATGAACCTTATAGTCCAATAGGAAAATCATGCAAATACAGATCATTATAACACTATGTTACATATAAGCATGACAGGTTTCAAGAAAAATGCTAAATAAGATCTTGAAGAAAGGAGGAAATTTATTACCAGAAAGGAGTTCTGGGAAACTTCTTTTTCACTGATCTTTAATGGAGGTGTAATGAAGGAAGCAGTGAGGAAGGGTACAGAGATTCTCAAAAACAAGACCAGAGAGGTTGCTAACCCTGGGCTGTTTAAAAGTTCAGGAGAGTGGTCCAGTTAGGTCAGATCATATAGTATATGGAGGAGAACAAATGAGATGACAGGGAAGATGGGGTGATGCCAAATGGATGAGGTTCTCAAATACCAGAAAAATATTTTAAAACTCTAGTTAGTAATAGAAAGCCATGGGAAAAGTTTTTTAACAAAAGTGTGAGAAAAAAACTCAATGGCATCAGAGATTGATGAGGAGGCAATGAAAGAATATGGATATGGGAACATCTATTAGTAGTCCAAGATAATGGGACCTCACAAAGAGCATTTTTGAGGATCGTGGCTCTATTGGTACTAGAGCTGAGCTAGGATTTTTTGAACCTTGGATAAAAAGGCAAGAAAAGGGTTGAAGGTAGACCAAGACCCTAGGACTCCAGCATGAGGGAAATCAGAATAAGAGATCAGCCTTCTGTATCCAAATTCCAAAGCATTGATTAATCACTAGTATGTGCAAGGTACTGTGCCAGATATAATGGGGACAGAAATAGTATCCATTTCACTGTTATGAGGATCAAAGGACAGACATACCAACAATAGAAATAAGGAAGTCTAGAGAAAGTTTGGGTTTGAGATATCTACAAAATATCCTATTGGAGATATCTAACAGGTGGTGGTGATACAGGACTGAAAATCCAAAGAGGTTAGGACTGAATATATAGACGTGAGAGTCATCTACATAGAGATGGTGATTGAACATGTGGGAACTGATGAGATCACAAAGAGAAAGGGTCAGTGTAGAGAAGGAGCCTGGGAACAGGATCTTTAGGATCTCCTCTAGTTAGAAGCTAGGACATGAGCCTAAGAAGGAGCATACAGGGAGGAGGAGAACTAGGAACTGGCAGTCAGGAAAGCAGAGGGAGGAAGGTGTCCAGCCTGAGGGAGAATCAGTGATTCTTCTAACTAGCTATTTGTTAGGCTGTGCCTGGCACATTCAAAGGGCTGTAGCAGGAGGCAGGGGGAGGTATGATACTGTTACCTGCCCATCTACCTGTCCCCTCCACCACCCCAAAGCAGACCCCTCACAGCTGAAACCTTGGTGCTAGGGGTGCTAACCCAGGTCAATGCTGGATTTAGCATAGGGTCAGGATCCTGCACTAAGGAGAGGTGGGGGGGGGGCGCTTTGGGAGAAAGTTACCCGACAGAAGAGACCTAGGTTATCATCTGAGTGAACTCAGGTCTCATCCCCCACTCTGTATTGTGAGGGGAGGGACAGTAGAATCAGTGGTATAGTGGTAGTAGTAGCAGTAGTAGCAGTAGTAGTAGTAGTAGTAGTGGCAGCAGCAGCAGCAGCAGCAATGGCAGTAGTAGTAGTAGTCGTAGTAGTCGTAGTAGTCGTAGTAGTAGTAGTAGTAGTAGTAGTAGTAGTAGTAGTAGTAGTAGTAGTAGTAGTAGTAGTAGTAGTAGTGGAAGTAGCAGTACATTTATTAAGATCCTTCTATGTGCCATGCACTGTGTTTAGCACTTTACAAATATGACCTCATTTGATCCTCACAATTTCATACCTGTCTGTTACCCTCACCCTAGTGTGGTAATCTCACAATCCTGCATGGAAGGTTCTTTTATTATCCCCATTTTATAGTTGAAGAAACTGAGGCGAAAAGAAGTTGTGACTTGCCTAGAATGTGCTTTCTTACCACCACAACTACAGCTCCTCTTTAGGCACAATCTATAAAGATTAGAGACCTTGGGGATCCAATTGACTTGGGTGGTGTGATGCAAGGATGCAACAGAGGCTTTTGCTCTTGCAAGGAGTCAACTGTAAACAGTCCTGGCAGTTAAGCCTTGGAATCTTCATAGAAAGTCAGTTGGAACCAGAGGCTTGAAGAGAGTGGAAGGTCCAACTGAGGCTCTGCTTTTGGCTCTCAGCTTTGCTTTGGCCTGTGCTTTTTGTCTCTGGCAATTTGAACCTAGATGATTTCTCTGGTCCTCTCCCTGACCTTCTCCATATTATACCCCTATTATCTTACCTGATTTTCCCTTTGGGCTTTGGGAAGAAGAATGGTTGTGGTTTTGGTGATTAGATTTTGTGGGTTTAGTTTTCTGTAGGGAAGTAGGACATCTTTGAATCAACCTATCCCTTACTTTATTGATCTAGTATATACTTTACTTTAAGGCAGTCAAATCTTCGGACTGGGAGAGTAGGCTCTCCCTCAGTCTAACCCTCTCCTGACCCTTCCCCCAGCTTCAGTTTCTCCCTAGCGGCTAATACAAAACCCTAAACCCCTCTCTCCTTTCTGATCAACCCCAATATCAATAAAACTCCCTTTGTTACCTACTCAAATCCTCTGGTGAATCATTGTGTCGAAAATATAAGCAAGGGTTGAAGAGGGAAGGAAATATTTTCTTATATTTTTTTGAGGGTACTGCAGGCATCCATCTTGGCAGGAAGTCTTACCGGAGACTTCCTCCTGTCATCAGTTTCACTGCTTTGACTCCTCCCTCAAGAGACTTGAGAAACTAACAAGAGAAGCCCTCAAGGCAGATTTAAACATTTCTGGCCAGCCCAACTCCTTTGTGTCTATAGAGATACCTTTCCTTACCTTGAAGGTTTCAGCCTACTCCCCCAGTATTCTCTGTCTCTAACCTCAGCCTCTAGCCTGTTTTAAGCTGCCTCTCCTGAATACCCCACCTGTTCCCTCACCATCCAACATACCACCTCATTCTTTCCTTCCCTACAATCAGCCATCCACTTCATTCCTATCACCTCATTCACCTTTTATCCTCTCCTTTTAACCAAAGATTAAGATTTTACCTATTTCCTTATAACAGTGGGAAGCATGCAGAGAAGAGTCCCTTAGCTCTGACTTTGGTGAAGGTTCCTGTAGACTGGAGTGTGGATCATCTTATCCCCTCCAAGGGACCCTCCCTAGTCTGGAAGGCAGTTGTTTCACCAGTGGGGGGGAGAGGTACCACTAAATTATTAAATTTGGGGCAAAGTCCACCCTGCTTGCTTCATCATGGTTTCCATTGTAATGGTGACTACATAAGAGGAGATATCATGGCTACTGTAGGACAGTGATATGCAAACTATGGCCTGTGGGCCAGATACAGCCCCCTGAAAAGTTCTATCCAGCCATGCAACATTATTCCTAATCTGATGAATACAATGAGTAGGATACAATACAATGAAACTTCCAAAGAGTTACCTTAGAAACAGACTGACAGATGAGCATTTCCTTTCCTTTGGCCCCCTCTTTAAAAAAGTTTGCCCATCACTTCGATAGGAGAAAGAACAATAGATTGGAGACAGAAGGATCTGAGCTCAGCTCCTCCCTCTGATGTTTGCTGACTTTTGCCTCTCTGAATCCCATGTCCTTATCACTTATAGGACTCTAATAATATTAGTCATACAACTAACTCTGCCCTCCCACTCACACCCATTACTACACACCTATTACTACAATCTAATGTGACCAGCAGGGGTTGTTGTGGAGAAAGATTAAGTTGAGAATTAGATCTTTTCCAGTCCTTTCTCCTAAAAGAAGACAGGGGCTGATTCTTTTCAGACTTTTCATTTTGTTTTCTCCATTGGGTGGTACATAACCTTTTCTTTAGTTCCCCCCATCCCGCCCCTTGAATAGAGCCTTGGAGATTGGAGATTTGCCTGAGGCATTCTGGCTCTCCATTTATAGTACCTAATATTTATATAGTGCTTTAAGGTTTGCAGATTTAATCCTTGCAACCCTGTGAAGTAGGTGCTATTATTATCTTTTTAAACCAGTGGCTTTTCCAGGGTCACATAGCTAATAAGTGTCTGAGGTAGGGAACTCATGATTCTAGGTTCAAGTTCTCTTCAATGAGCTCCATAGTGGTACTCCACAGCAATAACCCATTCTTTAGCCCTGGAAGTGAATTGTTCTAAATCAACATGTCTGTCTATCCCTCTCTTATTATCTGGGTAACTTGTATAATGTATATTCTTAGAGTCACTTAGGTCAGCAACAAGTTAGGTGATTTACCCTGGTTGACATAGTAATAATGGACCCTAGGGTAAAGCCAAGTGATTCTTTTGCCTTAGAAGCTTCTCCCATTGCACCACATCTCCCTTTCAGGGATGGAACTCAGGACCTTCAGCTTACAAGATTGACACTGTCTACTGCACTAGAGTCACCTAGCTTTTACCCTAGGGTCCATTATTCAGTCTGCAACTGCTAGCCAGAGATTCCCTTCAGGGTGGATTCTCATGGGAACAGGGAACAAGCACAAGCTTTGGGGGTCTCCAACCTACAAGCTATTCCTAAAATTTGGGGTTCATCAGATCTCATTAGGCCACAAGTTTGGGGTTGCTAGATTCCAAATCGACATCATCACTTTAGCCTTTTCATGTTGCCTGGATTTAACTTATTTTTGTTTGCTGAATTTTCATTTAAAAGTTCTTATGTCTGTTTTCATTTAAGATTTGAAGTGTGATCCCATAAAAGATTCTCTGCTTTTCAAGTAGTCTCTCCTTTATAAGACATTATTTTGAGCTACTTCTTATTGCTAGCATGCTATAGTTCAAATTTTTCTTTTATTTCTGATATGTGATTAGACCTCTCCTGGTGATCCTTTAAGCTGGTGACTACATTTCCAAGTTAATTTAGAGTTCCTATCTGACATGTCTTGGGTATTCTATGGGATATTGTTTCCATTACTTTCTATTGTACTCTGTTTCCAACATTTACAGGAACTCATTTTGTGAATAAATCCCTGATAATCTGACTTATGATATTTTAAACAAATAATTCACAGATTGCTTTACCTTATTTGGTCTTAGATGTTGAATTACTTTGGTTAGCAGAAATTTCAAGTATTCCTCTAATTTTGTTGTCTTTTGATTTTGTTTTAGTTATTCCATTTTTTTGTGTTCTGATTTTGAAACTTTTTTAGTGCCCATGTTCTATTCAAATTTTCCAATGCTTTAAACCAGTGGTTCAAATATTTTGGTCTCTGGACCACTTTACACTGAAAAATTGAAGACCTTACTCTCTGAAGAGCTTTTTGCTTTGCTATTTACCATACTAAAAATTATAAACATTTTATAATTATTATGAAAAGTTTTGACTTCATGGACTCCTAAATCACACTTTGACAACCACTGTTCTAAACTCTCAATTTTTAAAAATACCTTTTTTCTCAATTCATTTTTTGTGATTCTTATGCTAATTCCATTTCTCTTTCCTGGGATTCTGGTTGTTAATGAAGTATTATTGCCTTCTTTTTGAGTTTTAATCCTTCCTTGTACCCAAGTAATTACTCATTGTATTAGAGACTTTCTTGTTTATTTTAACAGTGTTTCTAACAGATTTTTGAAAAGTTTCTTTCCCACGTGAGGCCTTCTTTCCTTCTGCTAATATTGTCTTGCCTTATTTAGGGTATTTTTTACTGTTTTAGGGTGATAAAAGGAGATAGATTTAGACGCAATCATGCTTTCACCATCTCACTTCCCTCACTTTGCCAGATACATCAACGAAATGCACCTTTCAAAATGCAAAAACTAGACAAAATACAAAAATATATACTATGTTGAATGTATAACAATCTCCATAAAGTCGATAAACAATTGAGCTGCTATTATGATATACAAGATGTAGAAGAAAAATTACTAAAGTTCATTCTACCAGAGACATCATTTTTAAAGCTATTTTTTAACACAAACTCCCAAGTCATACAAAGAAATAATAAAGTATATTTTCCGAAGCACAAGTGCCTGCCATATAGTAGGTATTCAATAAATATGTTGAACAAATGGATAAAATTTCATTTTAAATTTATTTTAAGTTTTTCAATCTTTCAGTATACTTGGAAAGAACTACACAAAAGGGAAAATGCATGAGTAAATCTTTTAATATATTAATACAGACATTTAAAACAGAATACATATATGGTGCTTACACAGCCTCCTCCTTTCTGACTGGCTACATTGTTTATTTATATTTGGATATCACCTCTCAGAGGTGGACAACTGAAGAATAATTATAAAAATTACTCAGATACTTATTTTCCCTGAGAAAATAGCCCCAAATTTGTAATTTTATAATTCCATCTTTTAAATAATTAAATTATGCTGTTTAGCATTTTTATTTAAGCGTTATGGAAATCACAATTTCCACCATGTACCTTTAGAAATCTGCAAGTATTAAAAATATAATTTAAATATTATTTTTAGAACTTACTATTTGTAAGGAAAATTTAATTCTGTTCACTATAATTTATAATAAAAAATGATTTAAAAAATGTTAATCTATAATTTTAAAAGGCACTGGAATGTACCGTGTAAGTTTTCATTTGGATTTTAATTTATGTTAAAATTTCATATCAATTACTAAGAAACAATGCTGATAAATTTTTTCCCCAAAAAAGGTTGTCTTATTTAGATTGTATGCTATATGTATCTTAAATTTTGATTTTGAATAGATAGAAGAGAATTCCATTTTAATTTCTGGACATCTATTCTTTGAGTGTTAATTTAGTCTATATATCCCAGCTTCATCAAGGCAAGTCATTTAATTTCTCTTGGATTGGAATGAGATGTTTCCTAAAGTCTCTTTTCTAGTTCTTGAAAAGGAAGTCACATTCTGTGATTTAAATTTTAATTTTTCTAATGTGATTTATAAAAGAATTTCAGAATGTATTTAATGTTGTACTTTACAATAAGGCTTAAGACATAAAATTAAAAAATGGAAAAATTTACTCTATTACAAATATTGCAATATTAGAAAGCAGTCTGGTATTCTCGAAAGAGCAGTGAATCAATCTGAGAATTTGGGATCAAATCTTGGATGGCAGTCACTAGCTATCTATGTGACCATGGCATGTTACTTTCCTTCATGTCTCAGTTTCTACTAAAAGAGTTTACTGAGATTATCACTAATGCTTCTTTCATCTCAAAATTCTATGAAGTATGCCAAGTGTATATTAAAAAGTTCGTATATAAATATATCTTTATAATGCTTTTAAGTGTAGTTGAATTGTGTATTTTAATATACTTTTTATAATTTTTTTAACTAATGGAGACATGTTATAGCACACATAAAAATACCCACATATCTTTTATTATAGAGAACAATTTATCAAGAATGTATTCTATAGCCTTTTAAAAGTTTTCATTTCAAAGTTGAAATAAAGCATTTCCCCGCTATGGACATCTAAGTCCCTAAGATTCATTTCAGGTTTTGAATTATATCCCATACAATTACGCTTCAGAATGATTCTTCTTACAAGATAACATGACATTTTGGTATCACTAACAACACTGGTCAGTCTTTGTCTGATATAAAAATGCTTAAATTAGATTAGCTTAGACTAAAGTAGTAGCATATTAATAACAACTTTTGCTATTAAAATGAATTTTCATGTGCATATGTTTGGGGCAATCTGATGAATAATTAAGTGAAAATATGATGACACTACAAGGCATCTTAAGGTTAAAAAAGATGAAAATGTAAAATAAAGTAATACTCACTGAAAATAATTTTTCTGATATATTATCAATTCTTAGATGAAGAAATGAAATGCAATTTAAATGATATATCTAAGACCAAATATAAATGTTAGAATAGCCAAGAATAGAATTTAGTTTTGGAATTTCTGTATCTTTATTCTTATGACTTAAAAGTCATGAGTTTTTTTATTATAAGGAAAACATCTTTCACTAGAGAGAGATATGGTTCTAATAAGATATAGTTGTTATGTACTACTACAAAAAAAAGGTAGTTGTGAGAATTATACCTACTTTAAGAAAATCTGAGGCAATCATGTGACATTTAGAAATTAATTCTGTTTTCTGTTCCTAAAATGGACTGTACTCAAGATAAAATTCCAGAAAGCTACAATGGATCAAATTTTGACATTTCAGAAGATCACCAAATATTTCTAATTGACTTAAGACTAATCAGTAATCAGAAGCAAAATAATGTGTTGCAAAGTCAGGCTCTTGAATTTAAAGGTTTGAATTCATCCCGATCCAGTATTTGATTAGCTGGTGTGCAATAGCTCTACTTGGTGGCACAAAGAATGACTGTTGGTTTCCTTTGGAAAGAACATCTATAACCTGAAACAAATACACAAAAAATATATTGTGTTTGAATTTCAATATTATTAGATTTAAATAACACTTCCCATTTTTATGTATCATCATCTTTGGATAAAATGCAATGACTATATTACAGAAACCAGCAACAGCAATATTTTTACACAGTACTTTAAATTGCTCAATTAGGCTAGTGATTCAGTTTCCCCCCCCAAGCAGAGAAGTAGGCATCTATTATAAAACGAGTACCTAGAAAAGCAACATAAGCATTCCAGAGTACCTGAGAGACAACAAGGGAGAGGAGAACCACAGTTTGGTCTGGCTGCCTCCATCTTGAAGCTGGACCACCCACTGTGAATTTACCTGATTGGGGGGAGGTTTGTGTGAACCCTGTCCTTATTCAGATCAGACTGGGGTACTACATACTTCCTCTTATAGGGAAGCCTCACCCCTGACTCCTGTGGGGCAGCACAACCATCCAGGTCACCCAGTTTTGGGGTGACACCCCCTTAAAGTCTCCCAGTATATATCCGGCCCCAGGGGAGAGCTGGAAGAGAGACTCACCTCAGACTTTCTCTATCTCCACTTTTATCAAACATCCCTAACTGATCTTTTTAATTGTTACATATGGACTATATATATATATATATATATATATATATATATATACACACACACATATATATATATTTTTTTTTCTTTAAACTCTTACCTTCTATCTTGGAGTCAATACTATGTATTGGCTCCAAGGCAGAAGAGTAGTAAGGGTAGGCAGTGGGGGTCAAATGACTTGCCCAGGGTCACACAGCTGGGAAGTGTCTGAGGCCATATTTGAACCTAGGACCTCCTGTCTCTATCTCCAATGAGCTACCCAGCTGCCCCCTGGACAATATTTTCTAATAGAGAGTCAGCTGAAAAAAAGAATTGTAAATGTTCAGTTGTAGGAGGGGGGGCCACAGATGGCAATTTCGATGGATTTTAATTGAAGTGGTTCCAGAGGTGAGAACTGGGATGAATGTGCAAAAGTTTGGCTCAATTTAAGAAAGAACTTCCTAACTTTTTATTTTTTGTTAAAGGGAATTCATAGTCAGGTATAAATTGAATTAGAAGGTTTCTGAGGTCCTGACAGCCCTTGGTATTTTAGATTTTTTTGAGAATAGAACATGAAGTAGTAAGGAGAAATTGCAAAGAACAGAAATGGAATTTTCCCAATCTTCTGACTCCAAATCCAAAGTTGGTATGCTTTTGAAATTTGTGATAGAAATAAAGAGGGGAAGGATAAAAAAGATATAAAACGAAAGGCTGAGGCTGGATATAATAAAAGTTAGTACAAAAGGCAGAAATCTGTCAAAATTAAATAGGAATAAATGGGAATCTATGTTAGAAAAATTAACTGTTGTAGTTTAAGATTAGGAAGTTGGAGCTATAGAGTAGTTCCTGTAAAAGGGACATGGGATTTTTAATGTGTCACCAATTCAAAATGAGTGAGAAGTGTGCTAGCCACAATCTTTCTTCAATCTTGCTTTAACAGAATTCTAAGATCTGGAACAAAGGAAGCAATAATCAGGTCATATTTGGAGCACTATATTTAGGTTTTAAAGTCATGAAGGGACACTGACAAGTAGAAGTGAGTAGGTTCAGAAAACAGGAAAACTGTCACAAGCAATTAATTAGATACTTACAAAAGTAAGTATTAAAGGAGATGAAGTGAAGGAGGGGTAGTAGAATTTATAGTGTCTTATATAGGGTATTTGATAGTTATAACTCTAAAAATTTAGGGACAATGACTACTTTTTAATGATGCCATGAAGGATTCATGATCAGGCACATGGTTGAATAAAAATGTCTTCTCAGAATCCTTTCCATTTTGAGGTTCTATGATTCTGTATTTTATTTCAAATCTGAAAAGCAATTTCTTTTTCTTTTCTTTTTTTTGGGGGGGATTTGTTTTTTGTCTTTTTCTTCATCATTACATTTTATTATTTTTTTTCCAGAAAAATTTTTTCCATGGTTCCGTGATTCATGTTCTCCCCCCATACCTCCCCCCCCCACCCCACTGTAGCCAACGCGCATTTCCACTGGTTTCTTCATGTGTCATTGATCAAGACCTATTTCCATATTATTGATAGTTGCACTGGGGTGGTTGTTTAGAGTTTACTTCCCCAATCATGTCCCCATCAACCCATGTGTTCAAGCAGTTGTTTTTCTTCTGTGTTTTCACTCCCGTAGTTATTCCTCTGAATGTGGGTAGCATTCTTTTCCATAAATCCCTCAAAATTGTCCTAGGTCATTGCATTGCTGCTAGTACAGAAGTCCATTACATGTGATTTTACAACACAGTGTATCAGTCTCTGTGTATAATGTTCTTCTGGCTCTGCTCCTTTCACTCTGCATCAATTCCTGGAGGTCATTCCAGTTCACATGGAATTCCTCCAGTTTATTATTCCTTTGAGCAAAATAGTATTTCATCACCAACAGATACCACAATTTGTTCAGCCATTCCCCAATTGAAGAGCATACCCTTGTTTTCCAGTTTTTTGCTACCACAAAGAGCGTGGCTATAAATATTTTTGTACATGTCTTTTCTGAAGCAGAATCCATTCTATAACCTTTTGGGAAATTATAGCTCCTTTTGCTGTTGCTGTTGTTAAAACATGTCCAAACCTGTGAAACCATTTGGAGTTTTCTTGGCAAAGATACTGGGATGGTTTGCCATTTCCTTCTCCAGTTCATTTTACAGATGAGAAAACTGAGGCAAATGGGGTTAAATGAGTCGCCCAGGGCCACACAGCTAATAATTGTTGGAGGCCAGATTTGAATTCAGGCCTTCTTGATTATAGGCCAGGAACTCTATTCACTGTTCTACTAAGCACCCCTTCATTTCTCTGAAGGGTGAAATATTTTAAATCACAACTGATGTTTCTCAATTAGTTTACTTAGGCAAATCTAAAATGAGTTTCTGACTGCTAGAGAAAATGATTCATTATTTTAAAAATTCAGGGTTTTTTGATAAAGTTTTTACATAAAATGCTTATAGGGCGAAGGTAAATGGAATAAGTCACTTCCTCTTATTTTACTGATATAGAAATATAACTTTCAAAAATTTTCATAAGGATTCTTTTATAATGTGATTTTCTTTTTAAAACTAGATCTTAAATCAATCAGAAATTTTGAAATGCCTGTTTTTTAATAGAAAAAGGCAACTTGAATAGTTCTACAGATAATTTGAATTGTTAAGCAATGAGATAAATACAAAATATTGGTGCAAAAATGGCATTTCTTTCAATTTTCATCTGAAAATATTTCCCTCTGCATTTTCAAGACTATTAAATATATACACTTGAAGCAACACCAGGGAAATGGCACTTATTTTAAAAAAATAAGACAATCATTGTCCTCAAAAAAGATGTTAACCTTACCAAGCACTTCAAACAAAGAGTTGGTAGTGGACATATTTTTACTACAATGTGTAATTTACAATTACATTGTAATCAGTGTACCATGTGTATTAATACAAACACTAAATCAAATTGCTTTAAAAAATGCCTACCTACTTCATTCCAAAACCAATAGAGAACAATCAAGAGGAGAGGGGAATTAAATTGAACTTTACCTGTTCTTTAGAGAACCAGCGAGCATCCTCTATTTCATTCTTGTCAACTTTAATTTCTGTAGTCAAAGCAACTGCCAAGCAACCAATCATTAAGGAGGAGGGCATTGGCCAAGGCTGACAAGAGATATACTGAACATTGCCAACTTTGACTCCACTTTCTTCTTCTACTTCTCTTCTTACAGCATCTTCTATTGTCTCCCCTAATGAAATGGTACAAAGAACAAGTAGCTGAGGAAAATGCCTTAAGGGAGAATTGTATTTTGTACTTTGAATTACTCAGAAGACAGGAAATCACTTTGAATGTTATCTATACTAGTCAACTATAGTTAAGATAAAGAAGTCTACAACTGGATTGGTGTTCAAGAAAGAAAAGAACAACTGTCAAGACATCCAAATGGGATCATAAAAAGTCCCTTTCCCAGTGATAAAATGATAGTTTTTCACAATTACTATATATATATATATATATACATATATCATATATATGCATATATATAGATGCATTTAGTTACAGACATGAATTTGCAAACAAGAATTTCTGAGAAGATAAATGAAAAGATTTTACCAAAATACAGTGGGTGTAAGTTTTAAAACATAAAAAACATTTTAAATATCCTAGCTTGTGACAACCAGAGCTTAAGAAACTCATGTAACAGTATAAACACTTGTAAAAAAAATTTTATCTAGAAGTCTTACCAGGTTCGATGAATCCAGCAAGACATGTAAACATGCCAGGAGGGAATCTTTTCTGCCTACCTAAAAGGCATTTGTTCCCATCAGGATGAAGAACTTGCATGATTACTACTGGATCTAGAATCAAAAAATGAAAGTTTAGGAAGATATTTTCACAATTACTTAATAGTGCCTTTGTATAGTAAGATAATTACAAGAACAGACACTGACATCTATGTAGTACTTTAAAGTCTGTAAAAAGTTTAGTCCATATTATCTTACTGGAGTCTTGATGCAATAATGAAATATTATAATCCCCATTTTAAAGATGAAGAAATAAGCTCTGAGTTTGAGAGGCTTATCGATGGTCACTTTAGTAAATACCAGGAGTGGGTTTTAATTATTCCTGACTGCAAGTCCAACATTCTACCCATTATATTATGCTGCTTCTGTAGTAACTAGAAGCTAAAAGTTACTAGAAACAAAATGTTTCTAGCACATATGATGTAATGGATAAGTACAAAGTTCTTTATGACACAGGCATTGTGCAGAGATGGCTGGGACCCTGTACCCCTTAACTCAGGCAGGCTATGAACAGGGAAATTCCCTTCCCCCTTCCTGCCCTTGTGATTCCCCAGGCAAAGACCATTATCCTTAGACTTCCTTTAAGTTGAGATAGACAAAAGAGATACACATCCGGTACACACCTGGATAGCCTAAGCCCTGAGAGTCTCAGACAGACCTGGCACTCACTGAATGCCTGAGTGCCAGGAGTCACATCCACACTACTGGAAAGGATACAAAAAGGCCAGAACTGGGGCACTTGGGGGTAGCCTCCCATGGCTGTTCCACTCATGCTGTTTGCTGGCCATTAATCCTATCTTACTAATAAATCTTGCTTTTTAACTTTTAAGCTAAGTTTGGAGTCCTCTCATTCCTGAGAAAGGTTTCCTTCCCAAACCCAGTGATTCACCATTTGCACCCCTATAACATTTAGAGATTGACAAGAGTTTAGGTGCATTAGTGAAGGGAAAGCATTCTTTGAAATCTAACATGATGTCAAATTTACTTCAGTCATTTAAGAAACTTAAAAAGTACTAAAAAAGAAAAAAAACACACCTCTTGTATCCTAGAACTCAACCACTGAGTAAACTTTATAGCTAACAACCAGGAAGTAAGGAAAAAAAGGCTTTTCAGAAGCCAAAATAAATAAATTTAAAGAAATCCCTAAAGCTCATTCATTTACTCATGCACATTTACTCAAGTTCTCATGCAGAATACTTGTTTTAAATATATTTGTCTTTTTTTTTTTTCATTTTATTTATGATAACAACAAACTGTGAAGTGCTTTCCGAGGCAAAACCAGTTTGGAAGTAGTAAATTGGGAAAAAGAAGCAACAAGTAATCATTGGCAACTAGACAACAACAAAAGAAACAGGGATACTAAAAGTGATGGAGAGGGATAGAGACTACACTTGTGATTTCCCAGGTACTACCATATAAAGAGGTACTACTATTGCAGGATAAGTGACTTGCCTAGGGTCTCAAAGACAGCATATGTCAGAGGAAGTACTTGAAACCAGGTCTTCTTAATTTGAAGGCTAAAGCTCTATTCACTACACCATACTGTTTCAGATAATAAAATTCAAAATGCACAATAGTCTGAGGTCATTGAGTGTACAAGCAACATAAATATTAACAAGGCCCAGATGACATCATCATATTTTGGAACAATAACTGGAGGTTAATAATGGTCATCTAGAGTCAATAAGAAAAAGTTAAATTATGTTCAGTATCCTCTGTTTAATTTGGAAGAGGAATATATCACTTTTTAGAAAGGTCTTCAATTCATAGGGTTAAACTAAACATTTGGCACTTTAAATTTCTCATCTTTCCCTTCTTAACAAAGTAATTACCTAGCTCAATAAGAGATCCTAATACATACTACTAGTAAAACTTCTTATATCCTACATACTACTAGTAAACATAAAGATATAATAATGGGAGTCAAAAGTACACTGGGTCTTGGCTTTATGCCACCAATTAGCCTAAATTACCTTAATAAAGTCACTTAATATTTCTGCATTTCAATGTCCTCATCTATAAAATATGGATGTTGGGCTAGATGGTTTTTGAAGTTTGTTTCAGTTCTAATGGTCTTTGATACAATGTTCCTAAAAAGGTAAACTTGGCTAACTAGTGATAAATGTTTTCAATCTTATTTTTAATGATAAATTTGTTTTACATCACTAATATTTTCCTATATATCTCTCCCTGGCTCTGTCCAGGTTTTGTAACAAAAATTAAAGAGGGGAAAAGAAGCATTCTAACAACATCAATCAATATGTTCATCATGTCTAACACCATATGTAATATTCATATCTATTATCCCCCATTTTCTGCAAAAAAGGGAGTATACAAAATTTTAATGTAAAAAGAAAGGCTTACCAACTCTTGGATAGGATGTATTGTGAACTCCTTGAAGGCTTGGACAGTCTTCATTTAAACATACTCTTTTATAGCCACCTTCTTCAATTTTAGTTGCACTTCCACATGTTGGACAAAACTTATATCGGCTATGCCATGCAAGAACAGATCTTGCTTGAGCTACTACCCCTTAAAGATATAAGAATCATAGGCAGGGAAATGATAAAATATTTCTGAAAGACAAAAAAAGTCCTATGGCTAATATAAATAATGGCCTTTTTGGTCTGTATTTTCTCGTATAATAGAAGTTAACTTCTTTTTCAAATATTGATAATGAAAGAAAATTAGACCCTCACTTAGGCCTAATCAATAAGAACTTTTCCATAGCCCTAGTGTTAAGTGAATAGTACTCTCCAGAGTCTAAATATATTGCACAAGGTTTTTACTTTGTGTAATTTTACCATTTCAGGAAACATGATTTGACCATTATCCCTTTATCTATATAACACAAGCTGAATGGGATGGGCTCTACTATATAAAATAGTTTCCAACTTACAAACACTCAACATCTTTATAAGCTTTGCAAAGTAAGGACCTTGGTGAATAACACTGACAGAAATATTCTGAAGTTTAACCATGTACACCTTCTTTGGCTCTCTTTGAAGGAGTAAAGGTATATTTTAATTAATTCATATATCTTCTAATAATAATAATAATTTTAAAATCTTTAATAGAAGTTTTCTTATGTCAGAGGCCAGGCACCAATGCTGCAAACTGTTTACATGAAATCCCCTGCTGGGAGGTACAGAATAAGCTAACACTTTTTTCTTTTAATAACCTGATTAATTACCCCAAATGATGAGGTAAAATTTTCATCTTACCAGCTTCTTTTTCTTTCAACTGTAGGAGAGCAGGCATTGGAGGATGAAGGAAGTAACAATCTTCATGTCTTTGTTTGAACTCTTCAGCAGAGATGGCATCTATACCAAGGGCAAACCAAGCAACCCACCCATCCTCATCCTCTTTTGTGTCTTCCCCTGTATTATCATTAACAAATTCCCTTTTTGTTCCAAGTTCTACTCCAAGAAAAACTAGTATGGCATTATCATTATTTGTTAAATAATCCTTTATATGCATGTAGCTCAAGCGACAAAGCCTCACTTCTGGCTGTTGTCCAGACAATGTAACCAATGGACTTAAATCTGAGAAAAGGATATAGACTGTATCTGGATGGATTTGTTTCATTGATAGCCACATTGAATTCGTTCTTTTCTCACTTTTCCTGTCTAGGAGTGTCCTACTAAAATAATTTTCAAATTCTTCCACTTTATTGAGCACTATTAATGGTTTCTGTATACCCATGGCTTTAGATAGTAAGGTAGCTACATGTTTATAGCCCCAGAACGTGGCAATATCCAGTGCAGTCTGCTTAGAATTATTGACAATGGACCTGTCACACCTATAGATAGGAAAAAGAAGTGGGAAGGAAAACTATCAGTATAATATTTTAATCCACTCATGAAAAAGAAAGATTTTAGTGTCCACCTATCCTTTTACATTTATTTAATGATTAGAAACTAGTTGCTATACTGGAGAGTTTTTTTAAAAATCAACATGCAAATAAAATTTTAAGATACTATACATTTATAATTTTCCAGAGAATTGCTCATAGCACAAGTATTCTCTTGTATTTTGCACCAGAATTTCATTTATTTATGAGAGCATATTTAATTAAGGTTTGCTTCATCACTTTCAAGTCCTATACATAAACTCCACATACCAGTTCCCACCTCTGCACCTTTACATCAACTATCCAGTGTGCCTGGAATGTATCCCTTCCTTAATTCTTCAAATCAATAGTTTCCTTCAAAGCTAAGTTCAAGCAGCACATCCTCCACAAACAATTCTCTGATCCCCTTGGCTGCTTATTCTACTCTTGAAATGACCTTGCATTTATTTTGAATAGGAGTTCTTTGAGGACAGGGGCTTTCATTTTTATCTTTGTAGTCCCAGTATCTAGCAAAATGTCCAGCATGTATCAGGCACTTAATAAGTCTGTTGATTGATTACAAATTGTTTCAAAGAAATTGCCTCATAAAATTTGGAAAATTCTGGCATATATTCAAGAACATTTTTTTTAAAGTTGTGTTTTTCTTTGGGTCTTATATCTTGAAAATTGAGAGAATGTGAAGAGTATTCTTCAATTATACTGGAATGCAGTATGATGTCACAGTGCATAGAATGCTGGGCTCGAATCTGGCATCAGCCATTTATAGCTTATGATTCCGGGAAAGTTATTTGACCTCTGTTTGCCTCAATTTTCTCATGTATAAAATAGGAATAATAACAGCACCTACTTCTCAAGGTTCTTGTGACTCAAATAAGATAAGTATAAAATGCTGAGCATTTTACGCATGGTAGATGTAAAATAAATGTGAACTATTTTATTCTTAGAAACATGTTTAAGGGCAGCTGGGTAGCTCAGTGGATTGAAAGTCAGGCCTAGAGACGGGAGGTCCTAGGTTCAAATCCAGCCTCAGACACTTCCCAGCTATGTGTCCCTGGGCAAGTCACTTGACCCCCATTGCCCGCCCTTACCACTCTTCCACCAAGGAGCCAATACACAGAAGTTAAGGATTTAAAAAAAAAAAAGGATGTTTAAAAATTTTTTTTCAGTATGAATGATTATACTAAACTATACTAAAACATTTCTAGATTTTATTTTTCAGTAATATAGCAGCAAATGTTTAAAAGTGTTATGAGAAAATTATGTGTTTATGCTAATAAACTGATAGAATATCTTAATTTCTAACAAGAAAAAATGGTTACAATCTATTTTATAATGTAAAACTGTACTTCCTACTAAACTTACCCCCTTTCCAGCAGAAACTGAACAACACGTGGATGCCCATTTCTTGCAGCATACATCAGAGCAGTCCAACCATTTTCAGAAGTTTCATTTATGAGAAATGGATACTGACTGAGGATTATTGTCAAGTTGCTGATGTTTCCTTCTGCAGCAGAAGAGTGAAACTGGGAAATCAATTCTTGTCTGAGATTTCTTTTAAAAGATGCCATTCTCTCCTTTAAAATAAAATATATTGTATCATGAATTGATTAGTTACCTATACATCTATTAGTAATATGAAAAATACTTAATATTCAAATGTTTTAAAAGTGAGAGTTTAGTTGAATCATTGCGGTATTTATTTAGCACTTAGTCAGTATGTACAATTAGGCTAGATATGTGGTCCTTATCTTTAATAAGATTGCAATCTGGCAGATTAACAAATATAGTCCTTTTGTGATATATTTTTTGCATTTGGAATGCTCACATAATTATGAGTCAAGAGAGCGTTTCTTTTCCTTCTTTTTAGAGGCAGTGTGCACAGTGAATATTAGTACCGGTCCTGGAGCCAGGATACTCTGAATTCAAATAGAGCTTCAAATATTTTTACTAACTATGTGACCCTGGACTTTAACTTGCTTGCCTCAGTTTCCACAACTTTAAAATGGAGATAATAATAGCACCTACTTTGCATGGTTGTTATAAGGATCAAGTAAGATATTTTTTTTAAGCACTTAGCACAGTGTCTGGCATATAATAGGTGATAGAAAATGCTTATTCCTTTTGCCTTCCCCCTTCCCTTTTAGCCCAAATAAACTTTATTCCTTGGGAGCAGAAGCCTAGATCTGATTATAAAATGAATCCCTTAAAGATTGACATCAATGCATAGTAGGTCCCAGTTCTGCTGCTAACTCTCTGAAATGTACAGTGATCCTTCACCTATTGTAGGAGTTATGTCCCAGAGATCCCTGCAATAGATAAATATTATACAAAGTAGCGGCATTATATTTATTTTATTATTCTTTAATAGTAAGCATCTCCCCTGGTGCTTGGGTTCACTGCCAGAAGTCTTAGAAGGCGCATAACATTTGTGTGGCATAGAGCTTGAAATAAATTCAAACTTTTACGAAACTTCACAAAAACACAACACTTCAGAGCAACACTATACGCAGCAATCAGATGTCAATGTGAAGTGGACAAGGAGAGACGCTGAACATATGGGTACAGTGTGGGAGAGCAAACAGACCAATGCTACAGTCACTGAGCCAATCAGCTACCAGGATACAGGACACAGTGCTGTGGTTGGTTGCCTTTGACCCCATCAGCCAATATTGTACATGTACAATCTCACATTGGCAAACTTGCACAAGTGGTAGTGGCATACTGCATTTCCACTGTTACAGTATAGTATTCATCTGCAAAATCCTGCAATATAGCAAGAACTCTGTGATACAGAATTAGATACATATTTTTTTAAAAACTGTGACACAGTGAAGTTGCGATAAGTGAACCACAATATAGCAAGGGACGACTGTACTACAATTTACTTAGACTTGTTAAACCTCAGTTTTTTCATTTGTAAGATGAAAATAAATACGTGCATTGTCTACCTCACAAAGTTCTGAGAAGTATCTTGTAATCCTTAAAAAAGACACTATATACAAAAATTATTATTATAAATTATAATAAAAGTCTTAGTCTGATACCTCCTAGCACAGCACTAAACCTTGGTTCTCAAAGGCTTTAGCAATGGAGTTCAGGATATAAGGTGGATCTGACCAAAACAGAAAGGTTTTGAGTTATAAGTTTGATAACTAACTTTCTATTATTTGAGAACCAATTTAGTACAGTGCACAGAAGAGTCAGTTGGCTACAAGGTAATTGGGCCACCTCATTTCTCAAAGATTAAGTAAGAATAAGTTGTAGAAAAGCTACAGTTGGCCAATACATAAGACAGAAATAGTTATTGAGAACCTTGGTTCTGTTTTCAATTCTGTCATTACTTCTGATTTGAGGAAAGTCACTTAGCACTCTGTGGTCCTTAGTTTCTTCATCTATAAAATAGAAAAAGTTGGGCCAGATGATTATTAAGGTCCTTCCCAGAACTTCTTACTAGAGCAGGGATAAATATGTTGGTGATAGACATGATGTTCTAAAGTTTAGTCCTGAATTCAGGCCAGTAGCTAGATAGTTTAGGTTTTATCAGTGGACAAAATAAGATCATTAGTTCATTCAATAGTAACAAAGAAAGATTTACTTAGCCAAAGCAGAAAGATATGAACAAGGTTAGGCAGTGAGGACATCTAAAATTAACTCAGCTGAATGAAGCTCCTTTGCCTAAGTTGCTCACTATTTACCACAAACCAAAATTAGAGTGCCTTGGAAGCTTCTCTTCCCTGCTTTGTATTCAGGTCAGGATAAAGTGGTATCATTGATATCAACAGTTCCAGCCCTTAGTTCTCTCAGTCTACTAAGAAGATCTAAATAACCTTTAAGAAAAACTAATTGAGGAGTTCTGGGGGTGGAGCCAAGATAACAAAGTAATCCTTAGCAGCTCTGTGCCACCATTAGAATCCTCCCCAACCAAGATTAAAATACCACCACAAAATGGATATAGGAGTGAAAGAACCAACAAGGAGACAGAGTGAAACAACTTTCAAGAAAAGAAAAATCCAAAAAGTGGGCAATGAACATTTGGGGCACTGGAGTGAGAGGAGAACAGACTCAACAAGAAGTTGTAGCAAGGAGGGAAAAGCAAGCCAAGAACAAGTCACATACCCCAATCCCATATCAGCTGTTTGAGCTTTGGGAACCTAAGCCTAAGCCAATAGCCAGATCCTGTATGACAAACAGAGGTACAAGTCAACCCATACCCTTTGAAATTTCAAACCTATAGAGAAGTCCAGAATCCCAACCCAGGGAATTCTAGTCTGGGCTTGGGACAAAGACTTAATTCACATTTTGGGGTTGATGATAGTACTAAGGAATAAGTACTGATCTTTTTGCCTAAAGCTCAGGGTGGAGTGCCAAGACAGGACAATCAAGGGTGTGCCTGATTGAAGTACACAGTGAGACCAAAAACTTGAGACTAAGCCTGAAGCTAGAATTTGATCAGTCCCTGATCTGAGCAAGATCAGAGTGAGATCAAAAGCTTACACATAAGCTTGAGGCAAGACTTTAAGCTATCAACATCACAAAGGCTAATTGAATCAGCAAGGGGAATGGGCTCTTAGAACTCTCAACCCTCAGACCATCACATCATCCACCAAAGCCTACCTATAATTAGATAGGAAAGATGATCAAACAACAACAAAAACAACAACAACAAAGCACCTAACTCTAAAGAATTTTTATAAAGACAAAGAATAAGGTACAGACACAAAAGGGGACAGTGAAAGCAAAGGAAACACACCCAAAGTCCAAAAGAAAAATATGGACACAGATTCTGGAAGAACTAAAAAAGGACTTCAAAAACCAATTAAAAGAGCCATAGGAAAAGTGGGAAAGAGAAATGAAACTGATGCAAGGAGAAAGGAAAGGGATGCAAGAAGAAATGAAAGTAATGCAAGAAGAAATGGGCCAATTGAAAAGGGAGAACCAAAAACTAGCAGAGGAAAACCAAGCCTTAAAAATAAGAATTGACCATCTAGAAACTAATGATTTCATGAGAAATCAAGAAACAATAAAGTAGAATCATAGGAATGAAAAAATAGAGGAAAACATGAAATATGTTAGTGAAAAGAATAACTGACCTAGAAAACAGATCTAGGAGAGACAATTTGAGAAGTATTGGACTACCTGAAAGCCATGATCAAGAAAAAAACCTTGGATATCATATTACAAGAAATCATCAAAGATAACTGCCTAGAGATCCTCAAACAAGAAAATAAAATTGAAATTGAAAGAATTCACAGATCACCTCCAGAAAGAAATCCTCAAATGACAAACAACTTCAAGGAATATAATAGCTAAATTCAAAAACCACAAAGCCAAGGGAAAAAAATACTTCAAGCAGCCAAAAGAAACCATTCAAATACCATAGAGCTACAATCAGGATCACACAGCACCTAGTGACTTCTACATTAAAGGATCGAAAGGCATGAAGTATGATATTCAGGAAGGCAAAAGATTTAGGTTTACAAACCAGAATCATTTATCCAGTAAAACTAAGTATATTCAATACCTAATCTAATCTTCCTCACAACAATTCTTTCAGGGGGAAAAATGGTCATACAATAAGATAAAAGGGGAAAGCTGGGTGGCTCAGTGGATTGAGTGCCATATCCAGAGACGGGAGGTCCTGGGTTCAAATCTAGCTTCAGACACTTCCTAGCTGTGTGACCCTAGGCAAGTCACTTAACCCCCATTGTCTAGCTCTTACCACTCTTCTACCTTGGAACCAATACTTAGTATTGATTGTAAGACGGAAAGTAAGGGTTTATTTTTTAAAAAAATAAGATAGAAGATTTCCAAACATTCCTGAGGAATAAGCCAGACCTAAAAAAAATAAATTTGAAGTTCAAACACGAGACACAAGAATAGCCACAAAAGGTAAATAAGAAAGAGAAATTTTAAGGTCAAAATGTTCATATATTTACAAGGAACGAGGATTTCTGTAATTCTCAAAAATTATTCTGAGGGACTTATGGAAAAGAACGCTACCCACATTCAGAGGAAGAACTACAGGAGTGGAAACAGAAGAAAAACACCTGCTCGAACACATGGGTTGAGGTGGACATGATTGGGGATGTAGACTCAAAACTACCACACCAATGCAACTATCAACAATTTGGAAATAGGTCTTGATCAATGACACATGTTAAAACCAGTGGAAATACATATCTGCCATGGGAGGGAGCTCGGGGGTGAAGAGGAAGTAAGAGCATGAATTATGTAACCATGTTAACTTTTCCAAAAAATAAATATTAATAAATGTTTAAAAAAATTATTCTCAGTAGTAGAGTAGAAGGAATTTACTGAAAAAGAGGGTAGAGAAGCTGATTATGATGATATGATGTATATGATGATATATGATATATATGTAATTATGATGATATGGTACTATATATCTATGATATAATGTTATGCATATGAATGATATGTAAAAAAATAATCAAAGGCTGAGAAGGTTGCACTGAGAAAAGGGAAAGGAGAGATAGAATGGAGTAAATTATATAACATAAAGAAAAATTATTATAGAGAGGGGAGGATAAGGATGGTGACAGGCAATGCTTAAGCTTTACTCTTATCATAAAGGGTTAAGAGAGGGTAAAACAAGTATACTCAGTGGGGTATAGAATTCTATCCTACCCCACAGAGAAGTAGAAGGGGAATAAGACAAGGGAAGAGAGAGGTAACTGGAGGGAGAGGGAAGTGAGGGAGTTGACAAAAAGCAAAACACTGGTAAGAAGAACAGAAAGAAAGGGAATAGAGCAGGATCTAAAGGGATAACATGATGGAGAGTAATAGAGAGATAGTAATCATAAAACTGAATGTGAATGGGATGAACTCATCCATAATAGAAGCTGATAGCAGAATGGATGAAAAACCCAAATTCTACACATTTGAGGCAGGGTGACACACACATATTCAAGGTAAAAGGCTGGAGTAAAATTTATTATGTGTCATCTAAAGTAAAAAAAAGCAGGAGTAGCAATCATGATATCAGAAAAGGCTAAGGTAGAATTTGGGTATTTTTTCTTGAGAAGTTCCTTGATAGCTGTTCAATTTCTTTTTCTGAGATGGCAGTTGGCAAAGTCACACAGAGGGGACTTTCTCTCAGGGCTGGAGGAGGTAACATCTTTGCCTCTCTCTCACTGTCTGAGAGAAAGACCTGAAGGAGCTTAGTGTTTTATTTTCCAACTTGGGAAACACTATTGACTATCTATTGAGATTTTCATAGATTAATTTAACTCTGAGAAGACCAAAGAAAATCCTGGTCTTTGGTTTGGACTCTCAGTCTGTTAAGGCTCAGAGACCTAACTTGATTCTTGTTGAGACTCAACCAGCTAGCCTTTGTTATTTTTATAACTTAGAGGCAAAGTTAGGAATTATAAGGATAATAGTGGTAGTTTTATTTAGAATAGTATAAATTTGGGTTAGTCAGATCAGGAAGGATTAGTGTAGCCTGTGAAACACAGGAGAAACAGTTCCTTGCAGAACCAGGGAGATTAGTTGGGTGGAGTTAGAATCCCTTAAAATTAGAAATCCTTTTTATCCTTATATATTTCAATAAATATTTTATTTTCTATAACAAGAGTCTCTTTAGCATCCTTGCACCTGGCCCTGAAGAGAAGTTCATTTATGAGCTTCACTTTATTGAAGATACTTTCAATTACATCTATCAAAAGTATCTGAACAATTCTGAATCTTATTGGCATAGTTTTCATCATTTATTTTTATAGTCTTGCCCCTATTTTATTTTTACAGTAGACAATGAGGATAGTAAACTATCACTCGTTACAGATGATATGATGGTATACTTAAAGAATCCTAGAAAATCAACTAAAAGACTAGTGGAAATAATTAAAGACTATAGCAAAGTTGCAGAATACAAGATAAACCCACATCCAGATGTAGTGATTAGGGAATTGCTTAAGGCAGTGATGGGCAAACTATGGCCTGGATCTGGCCCTCGGGGGAATAGTTTGTCCATCACTGCTTTAAACCTTTTTCCCCTGTACCCTGAATTTGATTTATCCACTAATAAACCAGTGATAGATGATACTTAGAAGTCTGGAATAGTTACATTGAGGGGGGAGGTGACTGATCTTGGGGCTGAGGGGAGACCATTACCTGTCTCTATCTTGAAGGGTAAAGCTATTTGTGCTTAGGAAGTGGGGGAAGGCTTGTCTCAACAAGGCTGGCTCTGAGGGCGGGATCCCATCCATTAGGGTCATAACTGAACCCCAACACCTTCCTTCAACATCCCCATTATAGTTTTGCCAGTTTGGGAAGCTCATTGAGTTTATTCCCTCATAGGTCTTCCCTGGGGTGTGGGTGAGCGTATAGCTGATCTGGCCCATTGAAAGCCAACAAGGGGAGAGTCTAAATACCCACCCATTTACCATCAATACTCCACCCACATACAGCAAGATATATAGACAATTAACAGTAATATATCTAAGAGCAAATGTCATTGTCCAAAAGACAAGTGATCAAAGGATATCAATAAATAATTCTCAAAAGAACAATGGCACACTATTAACAACCACTTGAAAGAATATTCTGAGTCACTAATAACAAAAATACAAAATCAAAATAACTTTTAGGTTTCATTGCACAACCAGAAAATGGATAAAGATGGGAATGGTCAATGTTGAAGGGAGTATGGAAAGATAGGTTCACTAATTAATGATTAGTAGAGATGTAAATTAGTCTGACCATTCTGGAAAGGAATTTGGAATTATGAAAATGAAGTGGATAAATTTAATATCCCTTCTGTTGGCTCTGAAATTCCACTGTGAGGCATACTCTCCATTGACTAAAAACAGAGCTCCACCTTCACTAAAGCAGCAATTTAGGGGGAGTAGTTGGCAGCAAAGTAGCTGCCCATTGATTGTAGAATGACTAAACAAAACTGTGGCATGTAAGGGAATATTACTGTGCTGTCAAGAATGAACTTAGAGGGGGCATAAATAGATTACTTCAACTGATGCAAAGTGATACAAACAGAGGTGGGAAACAATATATGCAACAACTACAACAAAATAGAAAAAACAACCACAAAACATGAAATGAATGTGACAAAATTATAAGGAATACATTGGACATAAAGACAAGTTATGAGAAGATAACTTCCCTTATTCCTTTGCAGAGGTTGTGGTGGGGTGTAGAAAACAATTTATATAACAACAGTATTATAGAGAAAATTAACTCTGAAACTTTAGAACTTTGACCAATGCCAAGATAAACCACAAGTCTAAAAGAATGAAAACACTAATCTACTGATATAGAGAAGGGATGAACATAAAATTCAGAAAGAGACAGACAGTTTTGACTTGGGATTCTGTTTTGCTGTATAGATGGACTAAAGGACTTGTGTGACCCATTGCATGTGATGTACTTTTTCAATGTATTGATCTGATTTGCTGATTTCTTTTCTTTTCCATCTTTCTTTTTCAATTCTTTTAAGAAAGAGTTCTCTGGCAAAAAGGAGAGGAAGGAATACAGAGGGAACCTAAGTGACCTCAAAAAATATTTAAAAAGTAAATAGACAAAAAAGTTTAAGGCCACTACTGTCTAAAGTGTTCTATTCAGAGGGATCATAGGTTTATAAAGAGAAAAACTTTTAAAGTTGCAAGGTTTACTCTCCTGTTAATGAGAAATTCTTTATTTTACAGTTTTGTCAGTATATAGTATTAAACATCTCAAGTATAAAGATTCCAAATTCTGGAGATTATAAAATAACACATTTTTAAAATACCAAAATTTTTCTAATTAAAAAGAAAACTGCTGCTAGTCTCTAATTTATGTAAAAAGGGATTTGATCTTCATACTTTGGAAATTTTAAAATAATTTGTGGATATATTTTATTTTAATATCATCTTCATTTCCCAATATATTTTATCCCCCATCTACCACCAATGGGGCTCTTATAACAAAATATTAAAAGAGAGGGAGAAAACATTCCACAAAATTAATCAATACATCAATAATTTCTGACAGTACAACAATTGTTCCACATCCATAATTTCTGACCTCTACAAGGAAGACAGGGAGATACAGCCTCATCTCTCTTATCTGAATTGTTCGGTCATTATAACAATACAGTATTCACTACTGAGTTGTTGGTAGAGGTCTTTCACTTTATACTTTTTATGTCTTAATAAAGATGTAAATTGATCTCTGAACCTCTCTTTCCTCATTTGCAAAAATAGGATAATAGAATCTAGTTGTTCTAAGACATATAATAGCATAAGTGAATTGTAAAGCACCATCTAAACTCAAAAGGGGCAGCATAGTACAAGGAATTGAGAGTAAGACTTAAGAGTTTGGAAGAAATGGATATAAGTTCTATCTCTAACACATAAAGGCTCTATCACCCTAGTTCAGTGATGGAGAACCTTTCAGAGAGGAGTGCTGTGTACCTGCCCTCCCTACACCCACAATGGGGAGGGAGAAAGTGCTCCCAATTGGCTGCTGGACAAAGGGATGGGTAAAGTGAGAAATGTCCTCAGCGAGGGTAGAGATGGGGAGTGGACCAAGCGCTCCATTCCAGCTCTGCAGCCTGTGAGCTTCCCACCTTACCCTCTGGATGCTCCCACTGGGCTGCTGGGCAGAGGGGTGGGGGATGTGAAAAAATGTTGGAACTGTGCTAAGTGCTGAACTACAACATCTCACTCCTGTCTCCAGCCATCCTGAGGTCTTAGTTGGCTGCATAGACTATCCTTTTTATGAACCTTCTGTTGGACATATTAAGTTGTGTGCAGGCCCTTTCCTTTCTCCACAGTGAAAACCAAGAGTTTCCACATAAATGTTCATTTGGAGAAGCTCTTGCCACCAAGTGTAGGAGAAATATAAGATCAATCTTTTACAGTTTAGACCATATTAAGATGAGTCTGTATTTTTCCCTAGAAGGGAGCCACTGAAACTTTTTGATCAGGGCAGTGACCTGGTCATACTGTGCCTACAGAACATCACTTTCATAGCTATGCGGATGATAGATTGGTCAGGGAGAGATTGTTTAAAACAAAGACCAATTAGAAGGCTACTACAAGAGTATGGGTAAGGATAAGGGCCTGCTAGGGTAGGAGCCCTGTGAAACAAGAAATGCAAGAGATGTTACTGAAGCAGAATCAATAAGACTTGAAAATTGATATTCATATCCATGTCAGAGTAGAAGTAAGGGAAGTGAATGAGATTAAGAGTCTAAACAGTCATCAGTGACTCTGAAGTTGTGAACCTAGGTGTCTAAAGGTATGTGAAGAATTAGAAAGGGCAGATTTTGGGGAAAAAATAGACTTGTCAAGTTTGGGATGCCTATGTGCACATCCAGGTAGATATATCCAGAAGGCAATGGTGATGTGGGAGTAGAGTTCAGGAAAGAAATAAGGGCTAGCCTAGATATGCACATGTAAGGCATCTGCATTACATGTTTGTTTTTTGGACTAGACTCATAATTTCAGGGTATGGGGGTCCTTCCACATGAAGAACTTCCTCTAACAATGCAGATAATCTGGTACCTTCAATCAATTTAGAGTTCCCTGTAAAACAAAGTGATTCAGAGATGAACATTATTTGTCAAGAAGCAAGACTTGAGCCCTGATATAACTGAACCCAGGGGAGCTGATGAGATCAAGAAATTTAAGAGAGAGGGGGCAGCTGGGTAGCTCAGTAGATTGAGAGCCAGGCCTAGAGACGGGAGGTCCTAGGTTCAAATTTGGCCTCAGCCACTTCCCAGCTGTGTGACCCTGGAGGCAAGTCACTTGACCCCCATTGCCTACCCTTACCACTCCTCTGCCTTGGAGCCAACATACAGTATTGACTCCAAGATGGAAGGTAAGGGTTTAAAAAAAAAGAAAGAAATTAAAGAGAGAGAAAAAGGCTCAGGGCAAAGAGCAGGAGGACACCCATGTACAGGATATGTAGATAAATAATGATCCTGAGGACCAGTCAGATAAGCAAGAAGAAAAAGATGAGCCATGAAAACCTAGGAGGAAAGGATGGTCCATAATGACAAAGGGTACTGATAATTCAAGGAGAGTAATGAAAAAAGGCCAATGAATGCAGTAACTGGATCATAGATAACCCTGCAGAAAAGTCTCCTATGAATCAGAAGTTGAGTAGGAAGTAAGGAAACAGAGAGCTAGTGCAGAAGGCTTTTTTCCTTAATGTTTACCAGTGAAACGGAAGATATATGTTGATAGTTTGAAGGTATAGCAAGGTCAAAAGAAGGTTTGGATAATTATATGAAGAATCTCTGTTTTTATCAGTATAACTCTCCTGAGGGAACTCCTTCCACTAAAGCAAAGCAAAGCAACCTATTTATAACTTTGAAAATGAGCCTTGGTAGTTGCAAGAGGCACAGTTTTCCAGTGTCACGCACTATAATTGGAGAGGATCTGAACCCAACACTCTATTGATAATTTTATAATATCTCAATTTCAGACATATCTAGGCTAAATGGGGCCTTTTAGGAAAAGAATCATTTATATACCTAAATGTGAGTTTTTATTACTATAATCAATATTATTTTAATGGCAGTATTTCTATGTGGAGATGAATTCCTATTTCTAAACTAAAAGACATTTGGAGTATGATCCACTTATAAATTAGGAACTATATTTTTTAGGCAGTTAATTTTAATTGGCCTCACATTACAGGTAATAGAACAATGTTATAGGTAGATAGTTATTACATAAGAACAATATGAAGATGGTAGACTGACAATTAAAAAACCTGATGTCCCTAAGGATCAAGAATGTCTTAAATAACCACCTCTAGTTTGTTAGGCTGCAGTTTTGTGCTATTAGGGGACTTTGGTTATAATATTGAAAAAATATGTAAGGCAGCAAAATTATGTAGATGACTCCTCCTATAAAAACAAATCTCAACTATTTGATTCTGGAAAACTCTGCTTTCAAGAGTACTATCCTAATTTTTTTGATACTTTTGGTTCTTTCCTTACTGCTTCCTCAATTTTGGCCATCTTCTTTTTCTCTCAAATTTGTTCACATGCTGTCATATTTCTACAGAAATGCCTGAATAATTTTCAAGAAAATTAATGAAGTATTTAAGAGATTACCTTGTGCAAAGCAATGTGCTTTTATAATATCTTGAAAATCTGTGGTTCCTCATTGTCTTTAATATAAAATATAGCTTCCACATCTTTTTCATTGAAGGGTATCCATTTAACAGTATTACCTTACCTTTCCAATTTCATCTATTTTTGCCAAGCAAGCAATTCTTTTTACTATTTTTTGCATAAAATGTTCTAAGAGCTTTCGTTGCACAAGTTATTATCTCAAAATTCTCTGTAGGCAAATTAGAATTAAGCTGTCTGAAAATGGAACGGGACATAGTATATTCCCCCTCATTAAAGATCTCCAAAGGAAAGTTTGATCACCTGACAGAAATGTTGTCAAAGGGATTCTTTTTCAGGTATGGAATGTAGTAGATGGCCACTGGAGGTCCCCTTAACTCTGAGTATGCAATTCTAGTTTCATAAATCTTGAGGTTCAGAAATCACTTTGTCCAAAAAGTCTTAGCTGACTACCCCATCTCAACCTTGATCATTCCTTTATATCTCAGTAATATTTACCATTTAAATGACGCTTTAAGGGTTGCAAAGCACACTTCTCGCAACAATCCCAAGAGACACTGCAAATATCATCACCATTGTACAAATAAGGAAACTAGCTTAGATCAAGTGGCTTCATGTGGCTGCTCAGCTAGTAACCATAAAGTGGTCATTTGAACTTGGGTACCTCATGTCTAGAATTCTTTTAACAATACCATACTGCCTCTCTAGAAATAATAATAAAACTATATTACACTTTTATGCTTTATGCATTGTACATGTTATTTCACTTCAACTTTACAACAATCTTGTGAATTAAATTCAATAGAAAATGTCTATCCCCATTTTAGAGGCCAGGAAGCTGAGACTCAAGCAGTAAATAACTTTTCTGTCAATTATGTCATGGGTGGTCAATACCTGAGATCAGTCTGAAAACCAATACTCTCCTGATTCAAAGCTATTTCATCCTGACTTAACCACACTACTTTCCATCTCAACATTTATGTATCCACTTAACATTTCTAAAATACAATTTTGTAAATGCCTCTCATTTTAATGCCTATAATGTACACGTGAGTTTCTCAAGTAGATGTTAAAACTCTTTTGAGGGCAGCTTTCATTTTTCACTTATTCCCCTTGGGGTAAAGTACATCTCTTACACCATAGACAATCAACAAAGGTTTCCTAAGAAATTAACCTTCAGCTGGTTACATATTAAACAGTTTGGTGAAATATTATTCTTTTGGGTAGTGAGGTAGTTCTTTAGTATTAAATCCACAACTTGGATTTCCAATTTTTAGGTTTTGACGAAGACAAATGAGAATTTAAAAGGGGGGAAATGATAGTTTTCCTTATTTTATAACTATATATCTTTCCTGTTCACTTCTGGCTCCCTACCAGGAATAAAAAAAAAAAATCTGACCAAAAATAGGAAATTAAGAGATAATGCCTATATTCTGAAAGGATTTGGGTTTTTTTTTTCTGACTATAATATTAATTACCAAAAGTAATATTCCCCTGATGCTTTAAAAGTTGTGCCTTTTCTTCTTTCTTTCCCCAATCAGATTAAAACTGGACAATAAGGTGCAGCTGGGTAGCTCAGTGGATTGAGAGCCAGGCCTAGAGAGGGGAGGTCCTAGGTTCAAATCTGCCCTCAGACACTTCCCAGCTGTATGACCCTGGGCAAGTCACTTGACCCCCATGGCCTACCCTCACCACTCTTCCACCTATAAGTCAGTGCACAGAAGTTAAGGGTTAAAAAAACAAAAACAAAAACAAAACTGGACGATAATGTGCAGTTCCTGACATGCCTTCTTCCTTACAATTTCTACTTGTCCAATAAAACTTCCCACATTGTTCTTTCTTCGAATAACCTTACACTAAATCATATCCCAAGTTCATATACAGAACAGCAGGTCACATCGCTGAATTAGCTACTTTAGGTCGGGGGATGGGAGAGGGTCGATTAAGTCTTTCACATTTTCTCTCTTCGGAGGAAAAGGGCAATCTTTTGCTTTTCTTTGTATCTCTAGCACAGTGCCTGATACATAGAAGGCACTTACAGTAGTTTCTGGGGGCCAGTTTATCCAGAGGGATCGTTTCTTTGCATGTTTTCCTTTTTTTTTTCTTGACGTGGTCTGAAATCAAGAAGGGGATTTAAAGAATTTGAATGGCGCCTGGGAGGAGGGGCCACCTCCCCCGGCCAGTTAACCCCTTCCCTCCAGGACTTGACAAAATGGGCTTATTCACCCTAGGCCTCAGAACCCCAACTTCTGCTTGGACCTCGCCAGGACCCGGGTTGTTTAAAACGGGGTTCCTTTTCTTCCCTTCTTTTCCCTCCTCCCCCCACCCCCAGGCCCTTTCCAAGGGCTATCTTTGAACACAGTCACAACGACAAGAACTTGGGTTGTTTAGTTTTTTTCATCCCATACCACACTGGCTTGGCCGTAACCGCCCCCAGGCCAAGCCCCAGCCCGGATTCCCCGACCGGCTCAGCGGCCGCGGCTCCAGCTCTCACTCCAGCTTCAGGGGGCGCCTCCGACCTCACATCCCCAGCGCATGCGCACCCGCCCCGCTGCACCACCCACCGTGACTCAGCGCAGACGCAGGGCCAGGCGGAGAGCTCGCAAGAGTGGGCACCTGACTGGGAGCAGGAGGGGTGGGGGGAGGGGGCGGAGAGGGGGAGCCTACCCCACCCTGAAGCGAGCGACCCAGCAGCTGCTGCGGAAACGTAGCCCAAGGGCGGGGAAGAGTCCTCCTCTACTTTTTCTGATCCCTGGAAAAAGCCCGGGGCAACTTCCGGTCTTGGAGGGGACAATCCGCGCACAGCCTTAGGGAAGTTGTAGTTTTGGGGATATAGGTTTCTTGTTGAGGGCTGGAGAGAAATTTCATCTCCCCTCCCCCGCCTCACCACCCAAACTGGGTAGTACTTGTCACCAGCATTAAGTAATACTTCTGAGAAGTGTGTATTTTTTGGCAGCTAGGTGACCCGATGGACAGTCAGGAAGACTCCAACTTAAGACACTTAGTGATTGAGTAACCTGGCGCAAGTCATCTGATCGCTCAGAGAGATGCAAGAGTAACTCAAATGCACCTCAAACCAGTTCTAAGATTTCGGTATGTTTATCTTGGGAAGTTGGCGAACTCCACAAATAAGGACTGGATTTTTTGTTTGATTGATTGTCTAGACTTGAGGAGATGGTGGAGCAAATGTTAATGATGCAAACTTAAAATCCTATTCTGCATACTCCACCACCCCCTTCTCTCAACAGGTTATTAAACAGTGCATTTATGAATCCCCTGCCTCAGTTTCCCCATCTGTAAAAGTAAGGATACTAGCATCTATCAAAAGGTTGGTGTGAGGATCAAATGAGATAATATATCTGAAAGTTTTGAAAAATATTAAAACACTTTAGAAATGCCTTAAACATGTTTAAAGAACAAAAACAAAAACAACCTTCTCCACCTCCTAAGAAAAAAATAAAATAGAACCAGACATAGGTAGAGCTGAATGTGAAATGACTTTATTTTGCAAGCTACTTTCTTAATAATGACAATAATGATTCTTTAATGTTTGCAAAGTGCTTTATACCTTTTATCTCATGTGATCATCTCATTAGCTCCTTATGACAGATGTTATTATCCCCAGTTTTACAGGTAATGAAACTGAGATAGGTTAGCTAGTAAATGGCTGAGACAGAATTTGAACTCAGTTCCTCCTGATTTAAATTACAATATTTTATTCATTATACAGCTTACCTGTTTCTTAGCTTTCTTGTGGGCAGTTGGGTGATTAGAGTAACCTGGAGTCAGAAAAATTCTTTTTGAGTTCAAAAGTGACCTTACTGGCTGTATAATCCTGGCCAAATCACTTAACTGCCTCAGCTCCTCATCCCTAAGGCCCCATGGGGAAGGAAATGACAAACTACTCCAGTATCTTTGCCAAGAAAACCCCCAATGAGGTCATGAAGAGTTGAACACAACAGCTTTCTTGTAATGATATCTATTCTAGTTTGTTTTTACTTGTATAATTACAAGTCAAATCAAATTTCAAGTTGGACAGCAATAATAGACAAGAGAGATTGCCCCAGTATCTATGGCTGAGTGTCAGGTAAGCGATGCTGAGGTAGAGAGGAACTGATTCCTTTGACTGATTTGCTGGGTACCCTCAGATGATTTCGTCCTCCCTGGTCCACAGTTCATCTTTAAAATGTGAAGATCTGACTAAGAGATACAGCTTAGGCCTCATCTTTATTATTTCCTCTTCAGAAAACAATAGTTCACATTTGGAAGGTGTATGTCTTTGTTATTAAGTACCTAGGAGAGATTCATCCTACTCTTGAGGATTTTTTTTTTTTTTAGTTTTTTTTTTTTTTTTAAACCCTTAACTTCTGTGTATTGACTT
Source organism: Gracilinanus agilis (assembly GCF_016433145.1). Lineage (NCBI taxonomy): Eukaryota > Metazoa > Chordata > Mammalia > Didelphimorphia > Didelphidae > Gracilinanus > Gracilinanus agilis. The sequence goes on along the minus strand of NC_058130.1, from coordinate 302,337,773 downwards.
ATAGGTGGAAGAGTGGTAAGGGTAGGCAATGGAGGTCAAGTGACTTGCCCAGGGTCACACAGCTGGGAAGTGTCCGAGGCCGGATTTGAACCTACGACCTCCCGTCTCTAGGCCTGGCTCTAGGCCTGGCTCTCAATCCACTGAGCTACCCAGCTGCCCCCTACTCTTGACGATTTTAACCTTCCCCAGTAGACTGAATTTTGGCAGTTGTTTCTCCTTACCTAGTTCTGATGCTGCCTGTAAATTCCCTGTTAATTAACAGTCTATAGCAGTGTTGGCAAACCTATGGCATGGGTGCCAAAGATGGCACGGAGAGTGCTCTCTGTGGGCACTAGACTAGAAAGGTAGAGGGGCTTGGGTGGAGCTGCTCCCCTCCCCCTCTCCACTGTGCCTGAGGACATTTTTTTCATGCTACCCATCCCTCTGCCAAGCAGCCCACTGGGAGCACTTTCTCCCTCCCCTGTGGGGGGTAAGAGGGAAGGTGGGATATACTCAGCATGTGGTGTGGGAAAGGGGGACATGGCACTCTGACTCTAAAAGGTTCCTACATAATAACACCATTTCAGTGACTAAAGAATATTCGAGGCTGAGCTAAAGTGGGGGTTTCAAGTATATGGTACCAGGTTATAAGCTGCTTGATCATTTTAAGTATCACCCACAGTTCCTAGGAGAGAGATTGATTTTTTTTAAACTAGATTTATTTTTAATTTGCATCAGGGGGAATGAATATCAAAGCCAGTTAAGTACAGATTGAGCTTGCCTTTCTTAATAGATTTCCCCTAACTTCTAGTGCCTTCCTTCCTATAGTTGTATTTAAACTACTTTATGTGATTATTAATTTTATGTTTCTGATGTATGTATTTCTGCTTATGGGCAACTAGATGGTGTAGTGGATAGAGTCCCAGGCCTGGATTCAGGAAGACTGCTCTTCTTGAGTCTCAGTTGACTTATTTGTAAAACAAGCTAGAGAAAGAAATGGCAAATGACTCATATCTTTGCCAAGAAAATCCCAAATATGGTCATAAAAAGTCAGATTGTACAACAGAAAAAACCTTTGTGTGCTGTATGTCCTTATCACCCCAATTATAACACAAGCTTATTGTGAACAGGGATTCTTTGTTCTTTTATCTTCATTGTCTTGCATGGTGCTTAATCATAGGTATTTAATAAACTTGTTTTTTGTTGATGATAATGATGCAGACATGGATAAATTAAGGATATATAACACTATTTTTTTCAGGTCATTTTCCTGATCAAAATCCTTCATTGGCGTGGGACTGCCACTTCCCTTTCCTATTTGATTTCCCCTCTCCCTCTCTGCTCCTTGGCACTGTGCTTTCTTCACATCATGCCTCTCCCCTGGAACCATATCAGTCCTCCAAAACATCCTTCAAAAGTCCAGCTCAAATACATCCATAAAGCCTTCCCAGCCATCCCAAAGTGACCTCTCCTTCCTCTCAATTTATAACACACAGAATTTAGAGCTAGTAGGGTTTTAGTTCATCTAGTCCTCCTCCAAGAAGAATTGGTCCCTGAGTCTGAACAGGTCTGAGCCTGCAGTGAGTAGTAGTTTGGGGAGAGGATATGTGTGTGTGTGTGTGTGGGGGGGTGGCTGGAGGGGTGGGGAGGGTGGAGAGATATTGCAAATAACGTTGGGCTACTAGAGGACAAAAGGACAAATACTTTAGTATATTCATACTGTAACACCATGGCAGGTTATGAAAATATATAAATATAAAGATTTTTGACTATTGTGTGTAATAGTCTGTGATAAACTGCCTTTTGCTTTTTAATTTATTTTTTTTTTATTTTTGGTAATATATAAGACTAGAAGCTTTTAATCTTTTGCACTCCTGTTTCTTATAAGTAGAAAAGCCATTTTATATGTAATTTACTGGTAATTTCTTTTGATCGGTTTTGCACTTTTTATAACATGCTTCTCAGGATTTTTTACTCTAGGAATTACTTGAAAATTACTATCGATTTTTCCTCAGAAGTGTCAATTTATTTTGCTTATTTTACTTTATGAAGAATTACCAAAAAGCAGTTTATTCTTATTTACAATCTTTTTCCTTTTTGCTTTATGATCTATGTTTTAAGAAGCAGCAACCATGACATGAAGAAGAATCCAATCTGAAACAAAATTAGCTTTGCTTGAAAGAGCAGCATTCTTTTTTGTGTACTTAAGTTAATTGATACAGTAATTTAATCATTGAACTGCTGTTCACATTTCACATTTAAGTCACTTAGCTTGATTTTTTCTTCTTCTTTAGAATATCTAGGCTGATGAGCATTTAAATGGATTTGTTTGCAGCATTTAAAAAATATCCACAAAATTGATTGCATCATGACATCCATCAGATTTTGTATTCAGATTTAGTCAATTTGTTTTGAAGCTTCCCTAAGGAAAAAATTCTAGATTTAATACTAGGTCACATGCTTTTCTTTTTTTTTTTTTTTTGCACACCAAAATTCAGAGTAACAATAAATTTCCTTAGACTCTTTCTGTGTCTCTCATTCTTTCTTAGACACTTTCATCACCTCCCCTCCCGTTTTTCCCCTTACTATGTTTTTTTAACCTCATGTAATTTTTCCTTTAAAATTGACTGATCTGTGATCACAGCACTGACCTCTGTCCTTGAAAGACTTGCAGCAACTCTCAGGGGCAATGCCTAAAGTACTTTGCAAGTTAGCTGGCAGGGATTATTTCCCAGGCCCTGAAACCCATGACCTTCACCAAAGAATGAATGTCTGCACTGCACATAAATTCCTTCAACCTAGTGATTGAAAGCCTAAGCTTTGCTACCTACTGTATGAATCAGAGTCCATGACTTCTGTGTACAGGACAGATAATTTAGTGCTGTATTTAAAGCCATGTGTTCTATGCCCACATTGGTTAATTTACTGTTAGAGGTGAATGCATTCTGTTTTTGGACCCTAGATAGTGTTAGTACAGAAGTAAATCTGAAATTTTGGAATGAGAATCTGGGGGGGGGTAGCTTTATGGTGATTAGAGGGCACCTTACCTGTTATTTCCAAAGTGCCACTGACAGTGCTCTCTGTCAGCATTCTCTGACTTGTCTGATTTAAGTATCCCAGAGAGAATTTCTATTGCTTCCCAAGCTCTCATTACAACAATAATGTAATGCTGATTGCCATGATTTTCAGAGAATACATTAAAAATGGAATTAAATTTAGATTGATTAATAAACACCCTTTAATTTCCAAGTTGGCTTTTGACTTTTATTCTATAAACCAACCTATCGATTTTGAGGCCATGTGAGGGGACCCCTGATCTTTAACAAGAACAAAATAGTTAAGTTTCCATTTGTATTTACTCAAAAAATTTTAAGATTTTGGTGACATTATTTTTAATTTTAGAAATGTCTCCATTGGTGTATGTATTTGTTTGTTTGTTTGTTTTTTTAACTTCCCAGATCAAGGAAACAGAGCTGGTAAAAAAAATGAAAACACAAAAGAAAGAAAAATCACTGGAAAGATATTATTCTATGATCTTTAGTCAGATATGATATACATTTCACAGACAGAATTGTAGGACCACTCTTGTAATTTAAAAGAAGAGTTGTAACACTGAAACCAGTATGAAAAGCTAAGGTAAGAACTATCATAAAATGCCACTAGGGATATCATATAGAGTATTCGATTTTAGTCTAGTTAAAGAGTTATCTGCTCTAGGTAAGAAAACGTTAAAGTCATGCTGAACTTTTCTAGTACTAGGATCATTAATGCCAAAACAAAGTCTAGTGTGAAATGAAATTTCAATGTCCATTTATTCAGCAAATTACTATTAAGCCCCTGCTATGAACAATGTTTACAGGCATATGTTTCTTTAATTACACTTACTGTGGTCCTAAGTTCTCTCCTTTAACAATTTTTTTTAATAATGAAAATTAATCCTTAAAAAGATAGATTAAATTTGGGTGAACTAAATAGTATTTCATTAGGTGGTTATAGTCTATTCTTACCTACTATATTCTTATCTTTAATATACATCAACCTATAGCTGGAAGCTAGATAAAAGCCCATGTCTTATCCTTCCTGGAAACAAAAATGAAGAAAAGGATAGTAATTTACATTCACTGACATCATTACATTGATGTTATGAGATAATGTTGGTACTAATGTTACCTGTACCATTTCCCCACACTCAGCCTAACAGATTTTCTAGAAGCATAATCAATTTATGTCATTCTGTTATTTGATTCTTTTTTAAAAACTCCTATCTTCCATCTTAGAATCAGTACTGTGTATTGGTTCCAAGGCAGAAGAGTGATAAGGGCTAGCAATGGAGGTTAAATGTCTTGCCCAGAGTCACACAGCCAGGTGTCTGAAGTCAAATTTGAATCCAGAACCTCCTATCTCTAAGCCTGGCTTTCAATCTACTGCTGTCCACCTACTGTTTTATTCTTAACCCTATTCACTATCAGTTTATAGTATCTGTCAAATACACCCACACCCACAAACACACAGAGACAAACTAGATTTTTCATTCACTTGCATGTCATAATTTGGACTATATTCATTTCTTTTTTGGTAATTATAGATCTCATTTGGGAGGCTCTTCAATATTCCAGCATGTGATATATGATTTAACTCACAATATCATTCACAATCAAGCCCATTACAATGTAGGGAATCCTTCTTTGACTTGGATTTTAATTGCATCTCCTCTATAACAGTGACAAACACCTTTGGTAAATATACTTGTTTTATACTTTATCTGATATTAGTGATCAGTCATCAAAGAAAATTACCTCCATGGCAGTAGCTTTCAAGAATCTTGTATGATTTTGTTGTGTTCAGGAGAGACATCTGATAAGTGAGACTGGTGGGAAAATCAAAGCACAATTAATGATCCCAAATTTCACTCTGATACAAAGGCTCATCTTTTTTTAATTAATAGAATTTATTTACAAGTGTCTCAGCTCTTTTCCTTCCTCCCCTCCCTACATCACAGAAGGCATCATTTGGGAGACAGACATGTGTATATAAATTATATCTTTTATGTTTCCATTTCCTAGTTCATTTTCTGGAAGTAACACCCACAATTTATTCTTCAAGAATTAAATCTCTAAGCTATGTATGGTGTTCTCTTGGTTCTACTCATTTGCTGTTCATTATCTTGTGTAGTTCTTTCCAAGGTTTTTTTTTTTTATATTAGCCTGTTTATTGTTTCTTATAATGCAGTAGTAATCCATCACAATCATATAACATATTTTGCTCACCAGTTCTCCAACTGATAGGCATCCCTTCAATTTTCAGTTCTTTGCCTCCACAAGGAGAGCTACCGTGAATATTTTGGAGCACATATATTCTTTTCCTTTTCCCCCCAATCTCTTTGGGAAACAGACCCAGCAATGTTATTGTTGTCAAAGGGTATACACAGTTTTCTAACTCTCTGGGAATAATTTCAAGCCGCTATTCAAAATATTTGGATCAGTTCACAGTTCCATCAACAGTATATTAGCAATGACAGCTAGATGGCTCAGTGGAATGAGAGCCAGGCCCAGAGAGAGGAGGTCCTGGGTTCAAATATGACCTTAGACATTTCCTAGCTATATAACCCTGGGCAAGTCACTTAACCCCCATGGCCTAGCCTCTAGTGCTCTTTTGCCTTGAAACCAACACAATATTCATTCTAAGATGGAAGGTAAGGCTTAAAAACAATAAATGTACTAGCATCCCCATTTTTCCATATCCCCTTCCAACATTTGTCGTTTTGCCCCTTCATCATTTTAACCAATCTTGTAAGAGATGATATTTCAGAACTGCTTGGTTTGCATTTCTCTGATAAGTAGTGATTTAGAACATTCCTTCATATTCCTAAATGTGGCTTTGATTTCTTCATCTGAAAATTGTCTGTTCATATCTTTTGCCCATTTATCAATTGGGGGATGAATTCCATTCCTATAAATTTGACAAAGTTCTCTCTATATTTTAGACATGAGATTTCTATCTGAGAGGCGGTTTATAAGATTTCCGCCACAATTTTCTATTTTCCTTCTAATCCTGGCACTATCTGTTCATTTGTATAAAAACTTTCAATTTAAAGTGCTCAAAATTATCCATTTTACCAATGCTTTCCATCTCTTGCTGATCCACAAATTCTTCTCCTATCCATAAATTATAGTTACCCATCTTTTTATAATTCTAGTTTTCTACTTTTTTGTGGTATGGCAGTAAGTAGTCATGGAATATCATAATCTTGAAAGAACTAAAAATGAAGATTACTTAGAGAGCAGTAGAGAAGCTCATGATGGGTATAAGCAGGTTGTCTCATGTAGAAAATAAGTAGTCCCTACTGTAGCTCTGACATGTATGTTCGCATCTCTCATTTGCTCTATGAACTGGACCTGTAGGTTTGGCTACTACATCCTCTACGGGCTTTATATATAGGTCTGAAGGACTGGGAGGGGCGAGAGGGGAGATTTTTCTAGTGCTTTGGTTCATAAGCCTCTATTGGTATACTTTCCATCATGAAATTATTTTTGGTTAGCCTGCTTTTCATTTTTAGAAAAGGATATTTATGTATATTAATTATTATATTAATTAGTTAATAAAAAATTCTGACTTCTTCCTCCCCAAGTCATAACCACTCTTCTACAAATATACGTAGAATCTAAAAGTTCAAGCTTGGAGATCATATACAGAAAAAAGGGTAATGCACACCTGCTGGAAGTTTTTTTTTTTGCTGGATTTCTCAAGATGATCCTATTATATATGGTATATCTTCATTCCTATGCTTTGTAGGGCCTTGAATTTGCTCCCACACTGTCCTTGGCTCCCTATGCAGACACTGGGAAGATGAATAATCCTTCAAACTTTTGAAAATGATGATAGTTTTCTACAGTCTGATGGTAAGGCCTGAAGCTATGCTGCTTCTCACCTCATCACTTTCATTTTAGAATTTTAGTTAGAATTGGTTTTCTTCTCTGCTTGCTCAGATCTTGGGTGGTTCTGACCTGGTCTTCTATTTATATAGAAAAATCATGCAGCATGGCTAGTTTTCCTCAGCCAACCTAAAAAGACTTCTTATAACACTTAGGGGTAGCTAGGTATATAGAATGCCGGGTAGAGAAGTCATCTTCATGAGTCAAAATCCAGCCTTTGACACAGACTAACCGTGTGACCCTAGACAAGTCACTTAATCCTATTTGCCACAGTTCCTTCTTCTGTAAAATGAGCTGGAGGAGGAAATGATAAACCACTCCAGTATCTTTGCCAAGAAAAACCCCAACTGGGATCACAAAGAGTTGGATAGGACTGAAACAACTGCACAACAAAAATACTTAGGGAGGAATCTAGTCCTGTTCTCTCTTACCTGGTAAAGTAGCAGGAATAAATGGCATGAGGTAATTTACACCCCACCCGTATATCACTATGCCTTTTAATTAAATGCTTCTGCTTTAAACTAATTATATCCTCTGGCTGGTTAGAGAAAAATAAATGCAGCAAATGTAAATAGATACAGAATGGGGTTGAGAGTCAGGAGGTATGCTTTTGAGAAGACATAGACCTCTGGAATGCTTTCAATCTGGAGTAACTCCTCTGGATTCCCATTCAGGAGAGGGAAGTGACAAGTGCTATATGAAGTGCTCAAAAATTGTTTTGGATTGAGCATAGGCAGAAAATCAGAGGAGCTAAATTACATCCAAGGTTAATATATTTGAAATTATTAAGATTTATTCACTAAGAAGTAAGGGCAGATTCACTTTTTCATCTTTTGTGCTTCTATTGCATTTTTATTAGCTAATTGTAACTTTTCAATGATGTGCCCCCACCCCAAGGTTCCCTAAACTATGCAAAGTTACAAAGCAACTTTAGTTATAACATGTTCATTGAAAGTGAAGTAGTTATTATGATGTTCTGAAGGAGCATATTGCTGAACACTTTTTATTTTGGTATGATGCAATATAGTGGATTGACTTGAAATCTAGTCTGTAAATTCTCTCCAGCTCCCCTTCCCCTCTACTTTATTACCACTTTTTAGCTCTTTTATGTATTGTCTTCACCTCTAAGAATCAAAGCTCCCTGAGAGAAGTTTCTATTTGTTTCTCCACCATTTAGTCAACTAGAGTCACCTCAGGCTCTCAATATAATAATACATGACTTTACTTTCAGAAAAACAATTTCCCCATTCATTTTGCTAATTAAAGCCTCTAAAGAACTTCCTTCACATTTTTCTTCAAGTTCAGTCTTCCAGGAAATAAGTTGTTAGTCTCATTTACTTTGTCTTATCTTCAGTCATCACAAGAAATGGTCTTTCCAGAATACACTCTACTTGTCAGTTCCCCACAGACTCTTCATAGAATTCCTTTAGATCAAAAATAATACACATACACTCTCTGTGACTCCATGGGGAGAAGTACTTTATTGCAAGACATTTCTCTAAGGATTCTTAACTGCCAGCACAAACTGACTTTCTGCAACATTCCATTTGGCTCTTAAAGTTAGAGTAATAGTATAAGACCCCCCTCCACCTCCACCTCCAGCTCCCAAAGGAAAAATAAGCTGAAACAGGTATTATATACAGAATTTCCTCAAGGAGATAAAGCATATATTGAGTTGATCAATTTTGTTGTTGTGGTGGTGGTTTGAGAGTGTGAAAAACTACTACTGTGGAAGTCTCCTATCCCAATGCATATATGCCATTCATTTTTAATGCATACTCATAAGAAGTCTAGGGGGCTCTTGTCAAATTAAGAGACTCGTCCATAACCACAAAGTTGATATATTTAAATGGCAGGACTTGAAGCCAGGTTTTACTTATTACAATGCCCACTCTTTATCCATTACCAATGCTACTTCTTTGGTGAAGTTTCATATAACAATATCATATTTTTAAAAATATATTAATATAGGACCTCAATTCACAACATGCTTTACACACTTTATCTCATTTGGTTTGATCTTACTGAAACATAATATCTACCTCTTTTTTTTTTTAAAACCCTTGTACTTTGGTGTATTGTCTCATAGGTGGAAGATTGGTAAGGGTGGGCAATGGGGGTCAAGTGACTTGCCCAGGGTCACACAGCTGGGAAGTGGCTGAGGCCGGGTTTGAACCTAGGACCTCCTGTCTCTAGGCCTGACTCTCAATCCACTGAGCTACCCAGCTGCCCCAATATCTACCTCTTGAATGATTTTTATAACTTTCACCTAAGACTGCACAAATCCATTCAGCAAGCATCCCATTCTCCACCCCAGCTTTCTGTAAATTAAATGTAAATTAATCTGTAAATTAAATTTCTGTTCATGAAATACATTTTGAATGTGTAAGGAAACAATCTTTTCATTGACATGATAATCCCATAGTGATTAGGATTACACTTTAGAAATAATAAAATACAGGTCAGACCCCAAATTTTTAGAGCAATTTTAAGCTTTTTAGGAGATATTCTGTATTTGTGACATAACTAAATTCTCATGGTGATACAAATTGGTCTTTTAACTTTGGGCTTGAACCTAATTTATGATTAATATCTAATGTTTTCTATGAAAATATCTCAATTTCTCTACTTTTAAAACTGTGATAATAATATCTTAGTACTGTCTACCATGAAGAGAAATGGTGAAGAACAGCCAAATGTCTTTAAAGGGCTTTTAGCCTTTTAGAAAGATTAGGTACGAGGTATTATTAAATCACTGAAGAAAATGATAGCACAAGTTTTATTCTAGCTCTGCTTATTCACACACAATAAGCCAATCATATGGTAGAATAAGTTGAATAAAATGAGCTCTCCTTTGGAATAAAATGCTTACTCATTTTGGTTAAATTACTTCTTCCAAGAAGTCAAATAGTCTACCTGGAAATAGTTGGCTATTTTCTCCTGAAAGTAAGGCATTTTACAATCAGGGCTCATATTTTCCTTTGCCCATTTCTCTAAATGTAAAAGTATAGAATACTTTAAATATGTTATGTTTAAATTACTAAAATTAAACTGAACCTTTTGATGTTTTCAAAAAAGATTAAAATTAGGCAAAATGTCAATTGGTCTGATTTCTCTCAAACCACCAATTAGAATTTCTCCTGTTCAGATGACATGTCTTCTCTCAAAAATTAATAGCCCGAAAGAAATTATTAAGAGCTTCTAACACTTGGTCTTAAATGTATTTCTTTCATCTTTGAATATCCACAAAATAAAATATTTTCATTTTTAAACTTACTTCTACCATTTAATAAATATGATAAGGATATTTTAAAAAATGAGATGCATAATTTAAAATTTTTCACTTTTAGATTTAATTTTAACAAAATATTCTGTAATATGGATGTTCTATGTTGGAACTAAGCAGCAGTAAAAAAAATAGCACAAATAAAAAGGCAGCAAAACAATGTGAAAAAGCACAAAAAAACTTACATATGTGAGCAAAATTCTCTTATTCTTTCTCTTATATAACTTTCACTATAGTTTTGTTGCTTACTGTGAATTTTTTTTATTGAAATGTACTATATAAATGCTAAATGTTCTTAAAGCCTGTTGTAGCTGCATACATGAGTAGCTAGGGGTACAATTTGGCTCACAGAATATAATTTAGCCATTAATGGAGTCACTCAGCCACACTTGATGGATAAAAATTAACATTTCAAAGTTGATTCGTGAATAAAAGGTAAAGTAATAATGTCAAGCAATGGGTTCAGAAGAAATGTGTGCAAATCAATCAGTGCACCTCTTTGGTATATCTCACTAATATGGTTACTTAAACTCTCAGAAGTCTAATGAATTTTATTTTATTTTATTTTTTATCTTTTTAGAAAACTTTGAATGAATACTCCAGTAGGAAAAGTCCCATGCTGATTTGGAACAGCATCCTTTAACCAAAAATATCCAAACCTCTGCAACGATGTGCCCTTCACTTACTTTTGACTAAGACTAATGCTGGACTAGAAAAATAAGTATGCTTCTTGTATTGATAAGAGTCGTGATTATCATAGTCAGTGGGAACTTGCTTGTTAAACTATTACCGCATGTATCATGGTAGGATATCAGTAGGTATCAGTTGTTTCCTCTGGAAAACCTAGTCTTTTGATTAAAGTTTAGTAAAGTACTTAAGAAAGGACTTGGTTACATTTCTTTGAGTGTAATATAATTTTCTCCATAGTATCTTAGGAAAGTTTTAAAAAACCTTTGCCTTCGATCTTAGAATTGCTACTACATATCAATTCCAAGGCAAATGAGTTAGGCAATTAAGGTTAAGTGATTTGCCCAAGGACACACAGCTAGGAAATGCCTGAGGTCAGATTTGAACCTAGGATCTCCCATCCTTAGGCCTGGCCCTCAATCCACTGAGCCACCTAACTGCCCCCAACTCCAAAGATTTATAGTATGTTATTACTTCCTTGTTAATCTAGAATCCATCTACCCAATAACCTCTCTGAAATACACAGTCGAAAACCCGAAATGAGTGAAAAAAAATCTTCCAAATAGCTAAAATTCATGTTAAAAAGTTGATCTAACAAAAATAATGATTTATTCACAGGTGAGACTTTCAGGCACTTATTCAGATACTACTTTGAGGTTACACATAATTCTAATAAGCTTGTTACATTTTCAGTTTGTTAGCTAGTATAAAACAGCAAATTAGAAGAGAGACTACTAAAAGTTTATTGACAATAGTGAGAATAAACTCCCTAAGAAGAGGGAATAAGAATATAAATTTAAAAATACAACACATACAGATGAACTCACCTCAGCAGTATAGGGACATTTATTATAAAGATTATCAGCCTTAAATAGCTTAGTAAGACTGGATGAACAATTTAATAGTTGATAGTCACAATAATGACTGAATCAAGAAAAGGCTAAAATTTGAATATTACTAAATGGGAATTGAAAGAGCATACATATGTTTCAGCTGTGAGTTTTTTAAAAATTGACTTTGTATTATAAAATAAAGACATAAACAAATGCAGAAAAAACCGGAAATATAACACACATCTGGTGCTAACCACAAAGTAATAAAATTATAATTAATTGAAGACATTTGAAGAAAATATTCAAATAAATAAAAATTAAATTATATAATTCTAAAGAACATGTGAGTCAAAGGATAAGTCAAAGAAACTATTGATAATTCCACCCAAGAAAATTATAACAGTGAGACAAAATGACCAAAATTTACCGGGGTAAAATGCTGTCAAAATGGTCATTGGACAAATTTTGTATCTTTAAATATTTGTATCCCCAAAAGTGAGTAAGCATAGCTCAATTCATTGAGTACACAACTAAAAAACAATGAAACTAGAAAAGCAACAAATTGAAAAAATCCCAACTAAATAAAAAAGAAAAATCTTAAATCTAAGAAATAAAACTCAAAGTAAAGATTTTTTAAAAAGCTATTAAAATAGGCAAAGTATTACCTATTTTGATTTAAAAAAGAACCAAGTCATTACCTTAAAAATTATAAAGAAGTCATAGCAGATAAAATGGAAATAAAGGAAATTAAAAATTATTTTATCCAATTATGTACCATTGAAACTAATTTTAAAATACATTTGATGCAGTAGTACATATAAATTAAAATATAGATTAACTGGAAAAACCAAAGAATTTGGATAATCCAGCCTTGTAAAAAGAAATTGAACAGGCCATTAAAAAAGTCAAAAAAAAAAATCTTTGTCCTGGACACATTTACAATGAATTCTGTCACACATTCAAAGAACAATTAATTGCAATTTTACATAAATGCTTTACAAAAAAATAGGAAGAGTCATTCTAATAATCTCCTTTATATGAGACAAAGAGGTCCAGAATAAACCATAGGATGAAAAAACAGCGAAAGGAATCCATAGACTAGTGTTTCTAGTGAATATTGATTCAAAATTATCCAACAGAAATACCAACAAAGTGAAACAACATATTTGAAAGATTATATATCCTGGTCAGTTTGGATGTATGCCAGAAATGTAGGGTTGGTTAGGTATTTAAAAACTAAAAAAGAAACAAAACTCAAAAAAGTCCACATAAACAGAACAGACCAGAACAGAACAAACCGATAGCAAACAAAATCATACAATTATATCAACTGACACAGGGAAAGCATTTGATAAATACAAAACTCATTTACTTTTAAAATATCAAGAGGCATAGTAATAAATGGACATTTCCTTGCTATGCCAATATCTAAAACCAAGAGCTTGCATAATCTGTAATGGAGAAACACTAGTGGTCTTTCCAAATAGATTAAGGAAAAAGAATGTTCATAGTCACCATTTTTATTTGATATGAGACAAAAAGAAACATCAGTGGTGAAGAAGAAAACTATTAGCTTTTTTCAGATGATATTTTATTAGCCTTTCTATTTCCAACAAAACCTAGAAGATAGAGAAAAAAATTCCATTAAAAATAAAGTTGTATTAAATTATCTGAATATTCCCCAACCAAGATACATTTAGCTATTACATGGAAACTATACTTTAGTCTTTACAGAAATAAAAGAAGATAAATAATTGAAGAGATATTGATTCCTCAGAATTGGACTGCTCTAATATAATAAAAATAACAATACTACCTAAATTAATTTAAATGTTTATTGCTATATCACTCATATAATCATTTATGTCCCTTAAAACCCTTTATAAAACCTTATCATCCTTTCAAACTATTATATTTTCTCCTTTGTTTTCATTCAAATTACTAGGGGGAAAAGTCTGTACATTCTCCCTCTAATTCCTTAACTCTTTGTGATCTGGCTTTTGATTTCATCATTTGACTTTTTTAAAAAATTAATTTATTTGTTGGTTACATGAAAGAAGGCATTGCTTGAAGAAAAAAACATACATATGTATATATAAAATGTTTCATGTATTTCTATTTGTCAATTATTTCTCTGGAAGTGGATATTCACAAGTTATTCTTCAAACATTAATTCGGTAGTTGTAGATAATACTCTCTTGGTTCTACTCCTTTTTATTATCTTTCCACTTTTTAAAAAAATGAACCTGCTCACCACTTCTTATGATGCAGTATTCCGTCACAATTAAATGCCACATATTGTTCAGCCATTCTTTGATGGCTGATGTACATCCTCTCAATTTCTAGTTCTTTGCCACCACAAAGAAAGCTGCTATAAATATTTTAAAACATAGAAGTCATTTTCCTTTTTCCTTAATCCCTTTGGGATACAGACAGAACATTGGTATTTCTGGGACTAATGTTATATACACAGTTTTATAACTCTCTATGCATAATTCCAGATTTCTCTCTAAAATGGTTGGATCACTTCTCAGTTCCACCAACAGTATATTAGTGTCTTCATTTTTCCACATTCCCTCCAATATCTGTCATTTTGTCTTTTTTCTAAATAATTCTAGCCAGGCTGATCAGTGTGAATTGATATCTCAGAATTTTTTTTGATTTTCACTTCTCTAATCAGTAAAGATTTAAAACATTTCTTCCCATACATACATATATATGTACATATACATATACATATAAATCTGATTTCTTCATACAAAAACCATCTTTTCAAATCTTTTGAAATTTTATCATTTGAGAGATGGCTCATATTCTTATAAATTGACAACATTTTCTATTTTAGATATGAGACCTCTATCCAAGAAACTGTCTAAAAATTCCCCCCTGCCAATTTCCTGCCTTCCGTTCTCATCTTAACTACATTGATTTTTATTTATACAAAATCTTTTAAATTTGATATATCAAAACAATCCATTTTATGTCTCACTAAGTTCTCTATCTCTTGTTTATTCATAAGTTCATCGCCTATCCATAAATCTAATAGGTAATATATTCACTGTTCTAATTTGCTAGTGATATCTCCTTTTATGTCCAGGTCATGCTTCCATTTTGATTTTGTCTTAGTAAATAGTGTGAGATATTTGTCTATACCTAATTTCTGCCAAACTGCTTTCCAATTTTCCCAGCAATTTTTACCAAATAGTGAATTCCTCCCTCCAAATTCCTCTCTCCAAACTGTCAATTACAAATTTACTAGAGTCTTTTGTTCCTGTTTGTTCTGTCTGTTCTGTTCCACTGATCTACTTTTCTATTTCTTAGCTGGTACCAGGTAGTTTTGATACTTTAATAGTTTAAATTTTGATTAAAGTTTGATACTTTGATAGTTTAAAATCTGGTACTGCTAGACCTCCTTCTTTTATATTTTTTCATTAATTCCCTTGATATTTTTGACATTTTGCTCTCCCAAATGAATTTTGCTATTATTTTTTTCTAATTTAGTAAAATAGTTTTTGGTAATTTAATTGGAATGACTTTGAATAAGAAGATTAGTTTACATAGGATGCCATTTTATTTATACTAGATCTTCCTACGAACAAACAGTTAATATTTCTTCAATTATTTAAAACTGCCTTTATTTGTGTAAAAAATGCTTTATAATTATGTTCATATAGTTCCTTGGTTTATTTTGGTAGCTATACTCCCAGGTATTTATTCTGTCTATGGTTATTTTAAATGAGATCTCGCTATCCGTGTATAATTTTGTTGGTGATGTATAGAAATGATGATTTATGCAGGTCTATATTATATACTACTACTTTGCTAAAATCATTGATATTTTCAACTCATTTTTTGGTTGAATCTTTAGGATTTTCCACATGTACTATTATAGGACTACAAAATGAGATAGTTTTATTATCTCTTTGTCCATTCTAATTCCTTCCAATTCTTTTTATTCTCTTATTACTATAAGCTAGCATTTCCAATTGAATATTGAATAATACTGGTGATAATGGGCATCCTTGTTTCACTCCTCATCTTATGAGAAAGGCTTTTAGCTTATTCCCATTATAAATGATACTGGCTGATGGTTTTAGCAAATGTTTCTTATCATTTTAAGAAAAAATCCTTTTATACCTATGCTTTCCATTGTTTTTAATAGGATGAGTATTGAATTTTGTCAAAAAACTTTCTGCATCAATATAATCATATGATTTTTGTTTCTTTTGTTATTGATATAATCAATTTTGTTGATAATTTTCCTTATGTTAAATTATTCCTGCATACCTGGTAAATCTTATTTGGTTACAATGTATAATCTTTGTGATAAATTGTTGTTGTCTTCTTTATAGTGTTTTATTTAGAATTTCTGCATCCAAATTCACTGTTCTATAGTTATCTTTCTCTATTTTTGCTCTTCCTGGTTTAGGTATCAGCACCATATTTGTTTCATAAAAGGAATTTGGAATGACTCTTTCTTTATTATTTCAAATAATTTATTAATATTGGAATTAGTTGTTTTTTGAAATGTTTGGTAAAATTCACTTGTAAATCCATTCGGTCCTGATGCCTTTTTCTTATGAAATTAATTTATGGCCTGTTCAATTTCTTTCTCTAAAATATATTTATTTATATATTATATCTCCTTCTCTGATAGTCTAGACAGTTTATATTTTTTATTTATTCTTCTACTTCATTTGCATTCTTAAATTTTTTGGCATATAATTGGGCAAAATAACTCCTAATAATTGCTCTGATTTCATCTTTATTTTTAATGACAGTGATTTAGTTTTCTTCTCTCTTTTAAAAAGTCATGTTAACCCATGGTTTATTTTATATTACTTTCAGCAAGTAGTTTATAAGTGCTTAGCTACTCTATTATTTCACTAATCATTTTCCTAACCTCCATGTCAATATATTCCTCTTTGTCCACTACTTCCTTGTATACATTATCTTTCCCATTAGAAATCTTCTTTAAGGCAAGGACAATTATGCTTGCTTTTGTATTTGTATGTCCAGTTTTAAGAAGAGTGTCTAGTACGTAGTAAGAGCTTAATAAATGCTTTTTCATTAATCGATTGATTCAGCATCCCTTCTAGCACTAATTTGTCAATCCTCAGAAATACAAAATGCTATTTAAAATGATTTTTTTCATAAAAATGAGTCATTTCTTTATGAAATCCAATTTTTAGTGTTTGCTATTCTTTTTTCCCATTATTATTTTCATTATTAAAACCCTTAACAGAATGTTTTATAATTTTCTAAGCAAGAAAATCATAAATATAAATCATTATTAATATATCTGGAAGAAGACTGAATTAATTTTTTTTATCCTTTTATGGTCAACAGGGAAACTGTAAGCAATATATAATAAGTCAGACTTGGAAATATTAACTTGCGTATATCATGTTCCTTCTTATTCTTTGTTCTTGTCTTGTCTACTGTGTCAAAGCTCTGGCCACATTAATGAAACATATCCCAAAGATCTATATCTCTTATAAATCATGGTAATTTGGGTAGAGAGATAGATGTGATAGTGATGGAAGAGATGAGTTTTTCTTTGAAGAAAAGTCTCACATTTTCAAAAAAGGTAAAATGGTAAATGAGTTTAGGCACAGACTAAATCTATTGAGAGACTTGTGAATTAAATTTTAATAACAGGACTCTGGGTACTGACTGGGATTTGTAGTTCATAAGGACACACATTTCCTCTTAGTCCCAAGAGTTATTTGGGACTCTGATTCTTTGACTCAGATAGCAAACTTGAGTGACTGTAAGGTTTTCTTAAAGGGACAAAGATAGTTTATGTAGACTGAGAGGAAGGAATGGGGACTCTTAAGAGCTCAGTAAAGGCAGAAGCAGCACTGGGGAGAACACGTTCTCAGCCCTATCTGGGATTGTCCCTAACACAAGCTTAAAAAGATCTTTGACACAGGAGCAATAACCAATGGGAAAAACTAAAAATGAGAAACCAAAAGGAGAAACTGTGGTACTGAGTTTCAGCAAAGTAGGGAGAGATTAAGATGGAGCATCAGGCCCTACAAGCATCTCAGAATAGAAGATTCAGACTAAAGTTTTTGGTTGTACTTACTTACCTCTTCAAGGACTGAAAGAAGTTCCAGCCAGAGGTATGCTTTTCTCACCAGCTTTCCTTCTCTGACTCCAATAACAGACATTGTAATATGCTATGCTGATTTCTTTTTGCCTAAAAATTTCCTTGCTTCTGCTGGAATCGCGCATACCCTAGATAGCAATGGTTTGCATGTAAATGGCCCTTAAAATCACTTTGGATGCCTGTTTTCCAGACCTAATGACATAATCTTTAGGGTTTTTGTCAAAAGTATTCAGCTAGAAATAAAAATTACAGCAGGTGGCAGTGCTAGCAAACTTTGTAGCTCTGAATATGTAATCATATTGGAGCAAGAAAAGCAAAATCTCTCCAGTCTAAAGAGCCAGTGAGGTAAAAATGAAATTATCAGGGGTTATTATTAAATTAATTTGATTGAATATTTTATTTTATCACAAGAGCCACACATGGATCCTGTTGTAAATTTTGGTTATAAAATGTAAGATGAATTTTGTATCAATAAACATATTCTAAAAATGTATTCTTTCATTCAATAAGAATTAGTTGTGGACTATGTTCCAGGTGTCAGAGATACAAAGACAGAAACAATAGAGTCATTACCTTCAAGGCATTTGCATTTGGTTGTCTGTGAGCAGTAGAACTTAGGAAATTGTGTTTATACTGTACTTGCTCCTTAAAGGCATTTTAAAAAATTGGAGTCTGATAAAAAATGAGAAAGACTAGAAGTACAGAATAGTGATCCACACTTGCTCTGCAAATGTTTGCAAGAAAATACAGTGACTACTAACAACCATCATACATGATTCTATTATTAAAAATGTAGTTATTTAGAAATTTGAGGGCGAACATAGAGGAAATTCCTAAAAATCATGGGCATTGTAAGTTGCCATGGTAATGCATTTTAAGAAGCTTAAAATATTCTTGATGTCTTATGGAGAATTTAAAGAAAAAGCTATTTCAATATCATCTGTTTGTAGGCTATAAATTTGTTACATTTGTTTCCTCCATTTTAAAGAAAAAATATATGGTTAACAGTATGTTTTTACTTTATGCCATTGTGCTAGATGTTGGGGATACAAACAGTACTTATCCTCTAGGAATTTATGCTCTATTGGAGAAGAACAACATTTGTACAATAAATACACAGAAAATAGAAAATGAATCAAATTCATATTTTGAGGGGAACATTAATTTGGAAAATCAGGAAAATATACTAAAGGAGGTAGCACTTGACATGAGACATGAATGGAACTGGGAATTCTAAGGAATAGAAATGAGAGAAGAGAATATTCTAGGCATAAATTCTGCAAAAGTATAGGGGGAGAGACAGAATGTTGTGTATAAAGAACACTAAGTAAGTCAGTTTAGTCAAAATGTAGAATTCATGAGGGGAGTAATATGTAATCAGCATGAGATGAGAGGTTAGATCATAATTGTAAAGGGGCTTTAAATGCTCCCAGAAGACCATATATTTTATCTTAAAACTAAAAAGATAATGCCAACAGAGAGCCAGTGAAGATTCTTGAAGTAAACAAACATGGCTTTTTAACTAAGGATATTAAGTTAGTAGGATTGAAGAAGATAATTTGTAGAGAGGAGAGAGAATGAAGAAACAGAGACCAATTAGGGGCTAGAGGTGATGAAAACTCAATCTAGGATACTAGCTGTGTGAGTTGAAAAATGAGGGTAAAAATGTGAAAGATAAGGAGGCAGAATCAGCAAGACTTGGTGGTGGTGGGGAGAAGGATGAGTAAAAACAAGTTGAGTATGATGCCATGTTGTGGATCTGGGAAACTGGAGTAAAGGTGGTACCCTTCACCTTGAAAAAATTGGGAAGTTTGGAGGAGAGGTAGGTTAAGTGGAAAAATAATGAATTTTATTTTGGACATGCTACATTTGTGATTCCTAGAAAACATCCAGATGGAACTGCCCAGAAGCTAGATGATGATATAGGATTGGAGCTCAAAAAAGAGATAAGGGCTAGCTATATAGATCTGGGAAGAATTTGCATAGAGATGACAGATGAATCTGAAGAAGTTGATGAGTTGCTGAGAAAAAAAAAGGAAAGATACAACTTTTAGTACATCCACACATAGATGAAGGAATTGGCCCGAAGTCTACTAATTTCTATTAGTGATTACCAAAGTATGTGCCCAAGATGACATTTCTTTGATCAACTTAATTATTTAACTCATGGACTATTCTCAAAGAGCTCTTAGAATATAAAATATTTCTATTTCAATAATACAATAAAAGCCAGAATAGATTGATGTGGTTACTCTTTCTAGTGGTACAAATTATAACCCATGTATGTTTTCTCTTCTTGAGTTTTTCTTATACAAACTCTTCAATAAAGTCCGCAAAGAGGGTTGCTAGAATTCTTCTAAATCTTTTAACATTTCATGGATACCAATGGAGCAGGTGGGCTATTCTCTATTTATTTCTTCATTACATGAGTAGCTTGCCTCTTTTTGTGTTCATACATTTGCGATCATATGGAGGATTCATTTTATTCCACTTTTTTCACCACATTAGCATCAATAATGTACCATAGTCTACATACATTCATTTTATGTCTCTCCATTGCTTTCTGGATCATTTGAAGTTTGATTTTTCCAAGTGTGGTATTTCATAATTTGTACCCACATATGATGGAAATGATCTTTAATGTTCAGAATTAAATCATGTTAGTGGAAGGAAGATGATTTGTTTTTTTAGCAAGAAACTTGGGATCATTGAAAGTACAGTATAGTTTACTTTTATTCAATAATTATCCTTATTCAGTGCTATCCAAGATAAATGGCCTGACTGACCATTAAATTGTACTTCTAACAGAACATCTTCATCTGGACAATAGACATTCTTTATCCCCATTCTTCTCTCTGCCCTAACCACATCAATCTGTTCTAGCTTCCATTGTATTATTGAAATAGAAATATTTTATACCCTAAGAGCCCTTTGAGAGCAGCTCATTAGTTAAATAAATAGGTGATCATAGAAGTGTTACCATGGAAACCTATGACTACTTTGGTAATCACTGATAGGTAGGCCCCTGATGATTATGTATTTTTAAATGTATAAAAGTACTTTAAAAAGAAAAAAAACCCCTTTGGCAAGTTTATCCAATTATCCATGTAGCATAAGACTAGAATGAAATGAAGAAACCAATAGGTTGAGAAATGAATTTTCAACATCGGTTTTTTTTATGAGTTTATTTATTACTGATAGACAACATTCAGTTCATAGATTTTAGCTGTTGAAAATAGACAGCAGGACTATAATATAAATTGCTTTAGCATGAAACTTGATAGACATGAAATTTTGTACATCATTTAAGGAAATGTAAATGAGGGAAGTATTATATGAACTTATATTTTCAGAAGCTCATATATAACATGGATCCAGAGACCACAGGATAATAAATTTTTTGTGGAAATATGCTTTTTAGCATGAATCATCTTCAGTTAGAAAACTATCATATTTTTTCCATGGAATGTCAAGATTTTATTGCTTGTTATTCACCTTGCATGCTAATTTTTCATTTATTTTGAATTTTAGCTGTTTAGATTTTCAAACAATAACCACCTCAAAACTATGATTATTTACATAGAATAGTTTTATAAATGCCAGTCAAGTCACCATTTCATGAATAGTCTCATGCCAAGTTCAAAGTCCAGAGAAAGTTCCTGAAAAATATTACTTTATCAGGTTTAGCCTGTGGTAATCTATGTTTTAAATTACAGCACAACTCTTTCCAAATCAATATAATGAATTGATTTGTACACATCTCAGGCAGGACTGCTTTCTTTGGATTTTGTCTATTGAATGTGCACTGCAGTTAGAATATCTTTTTTTCTGCATAATTAAGTCTATATTTGGCTTTTTCATTGAATTTTAAACTCTTTTAGAAAAGCATGGATGTAAGTCAAAGCAAAAATGATTTCCATCTTTTCTTTTCAGTAGCAGAATATTTTTCTCCCCTCTCTACCCATCAATTCTTTACAAGAAACAGAAGTTGGAAAATAGAATTGGACAGCCCACAATTTTAATTTAAAAAATTAAACCATTTAAAGCAGTCTTTTTACTCTGGAAGAAATTGAGCTGACTCTCAAATGATTTAATTTCCTGGATATATTTTCTTCTTTTCAATAGATATTCCTGTGTTCGACTGTGTTGTAAAACAAAGAATCAAATGTTGCTTTCTCTCCCAAGGATTCTGGAAAGATTGTGAATAATATATGAAAATAATTACAATGATAATCCTTTGGCCACTCACCTATAATAAATAAGGATTAATAAGAGTCAGGTTTTGCTAAAGAGCTTAAGAGGTCAGCAGATTTATAATTTTGTATTTGAAACACTTGGACATCAACAATTAGCTACTAAATGATTTGTAACTCACTAGGGCATTTGCACAACAAAATTTTGCTGAACACTATTTGACTAATTACATTTTAAAGGACAGTGTTCTTATAATCATTTCATTTAAGTATTAAAACTATTAGTAACATTTTTTTTTTATTTTTCAGAAAGACCTGAAGTACTTGCCAAGTAAGTACCAGTTGCTTGTGGGAGTTGTTATTCTGAAATTATGTGTTGTAATTAATTAGAAAAAAACTGTTTTCTTTGTACTAATTTGTTTGTTTTGATGGTAAGCAAGGAACTAAAATATTTGCTTTTAACATATGGGAGGAAAATGGTAGGAAATTTATTTGTGAATAAAGAATATTTTGGAGACAAACAATTAAGTATTTTGGTATTCCCTCCTCTATGTGCACCACCCCACATCTGTCAAACTAATAATGGGCAGTATTTGAATTAAGATTTCATGATGTTTTGATAAGTGTTAGTATATGTTAATTATGGTTAATATAGTGTATTGCTCTAGAAAATTACATATTCAGATGAAATTTAAAAATCTGCCTTTGAAAATGCCTGGTTCAAAAACTTCATAAGTCTTTGATATTTTTGTTATTCATTATATCATCAAGATTTCTGTTTCTATCTCTTCAGTGTTAATTCCCCTGAATATCCTTTCTCATCTTTTTGAGTAATGGCATTTTCTGTTTCTTCTAATAACAATAGCCTTATTCTGTAATAGAAGTGACATATTTATATGATAAAAATGTAAAAGTAATGTGAATACTTTCAAATATGTTTAGACTTACTTTAGTTATTCTAAACTTCAAGGTAAAAATATCTTAAAGGGTATAATAGCTGTTCTGGAAGTTAAGGATGTTATAGAGATGTAATTTCTCATAAACACTTGAAATATTATTTCCTTTGTCAGATTTGCACACATAATGCATTGGTTCACATAACAGTTTGAACAATTGTTTCTCTCAGTTGCAAAGCAAGTGTCCTTGTCACTGCCAGCTGTGTGAACACAGGAACAAAGCTCACGATGAGACTTTTCGCTTTCAATTTGTTCTAAACACTTACCTATTATGAAATAGGAAGGTGATAGTCCTGTTCTGCCCTGCTCAAGCTACACAGGGTGAGTTCATCTCTTGGTGCCACCACGTAAGCTGGAAGTCAGACATGGGAGGGAGACTAGGTTGGTGAAGAGCCTTGAGCTCATGCCATACAAATGTTAATACAACACAAAAAAAATAGTTCTGAAATTTCTTTGACCATAATCAGCCAATTGTTTGAGATCATGATTTATATGCTGTAGAGTGATTTTCACTTGCATCAGGCCTTTGGACCTTTTTAGCACTAATCCTTAAGGTACTTTTACTTGATATCAGCTCTTAAAAAGACTTAACTCTCTCAAACAAGTTTTAACACTTCGTGTTTTGAAATATCTTGTTAATGAAGTAAAATAATATTTTTAGAGGTCAAATGATTTCTGTTACTATATTCCTGGATTGACCTCTGAGAATCTAAATGCTCCATTGAGCAGAATTTGGAACTGATGAAATGAACTAGGTTTTCGACTCTAGCTTCCTACCCTAACCAGATCAGATCGCAGCTGGAGTTTTGCTACATGAGAATCTGGAAACAAAAACCAAGATACCAAGTTCTGGCTTGGCAATTGGATTGTCTTTTCTAGGAGGCAGAAACTTAAAAAAAAAAAACAAAGCAAAACAAAAAATAGCAACCAGCTTATCTGACTTGAAAATTATGAAGTATTTTAAAATTATTATCAAAGTTGACATTTTTCCCCCTCAAGAGTCTAAAGCAATGTGAGACTCAATCAAGTATATGTTATCATGAGGTTCGTCTTTACAGGAGCATTATGTATAAATACCCTAACAAGGATTCAAATGTACAGGATTCAGACTTTGGTCTGCTGAGGAGCAAAATGTCTTCAAAGAATTTATATTCTGAAATAGCCAGGAGAGGGTGCACAGGCGTTACAGATGTGAACTAAGGCATCTTAAAAGAAGGAGCTGAAAGAGAAAAACGTATCTATGGGAACTCACAATATTTAACATTTTAGAAGGCTTTGAATGGTTTCTGGAAGGTTTCATAGAAGGCAAGGTTGAGGATACTTAGCTTATACAAAGCATAGTGTTGCCTTTTTTTCCTAGTTTCTTCTGAACAAACAGGATTTACTACACTGGTTTGGGCAAAATCAAAAGTGGCTGGAAACTCTTTAATTGAGCAGTGCCAGGGAGCAGCATACTCACTCTCAGGAGCTGCTGCTGTGGTTGTATTGGACATATCTGAACTCTATGGATTTTTAAGCTATAAATGACAGCTTCAGATAAGCCTAGATTGAAAGCTGTGCAGTTCATCTGAAAAGCTGTTAACAGACTTGGCTTTTGATTAGAGAGTAGGGATAGGTGTCGAGGAAAGGAGTCCTCCGGAGAGGTGCAGAAAGAGTCTGAGGCCAATATGCACGCAGGCTGTTCTCTATCCTAACTACTCTTAGAAAAATGAAAATGTATTATTTTGAAATATAATATAATAGAAGATATGGTTTAGGGGGCAGCTGGGTAGCTCAGTGGATTGAGAGCCAGACCTAGAGACAGGAGGTCCTAGGTTCAAATATGACCTCAGACACTTCCCAGCTGTGTGACCCTGGGCAAGTCACTTGACCCCCATTGCCTAACCCTTACCACTCTTCTGCCTTGGATTCAATACATTGACTCCAAGATAGAAGGTGAGGATTTTTTAAAAATGGAAATATCAAAAATTGGCAACTTGCTGAATTTGTGGTTTGAGGAAGAGTGAGAAGTTAATGATTGTGATAAAATTGTGAATCTGGGTCCCTGGATGCATGATGGTGCCCTTGACAGAAATAAAGAATTACAGAAAAGGGGTGGATTTCATGGAAAAGATAATGAATTCTGTTTTGGATGTTTTACTTTTTAGACATCCAGTTTAAAATGTCTATTAAATGCATATGTTTATATACACATAGACACACACATATGTCATCTGCATAGAAATGATAAATCTATGGGAACTAATGAGGTTGCAAAGTGACAGTACAGAGAGAAGAGGGTCCTGGAAAGGACTTTAGGGGCACACTTACAGATAGAAGGTTTGATAGGGAGGGTAAACCAGCAAAAGTAGACTTGGGAATGGTCAGACAGATAGGGAAAAAATCAAGAGGAAGCAGCATAATAAACAAAGAGAAGTATCCAGGAAGAGAATGTGACTAACCATATTATATGCTACAAAGAAGTTGATGGGAATTGAGAAAAGACCATTAGAGTCAGCAATTGAGAGCTCTGGTAACTGGAAAGAGGTATGTTAGCCAAGTTAATAAGACCAGAAGCCAGATTGCAGAGTATTAAGAAATAAAGAATTAAGAGAAGAGGAAGTAGAAGCAATGAGTGCAGACCTTTTTTTTCTAGTTTGTGAAAGAGATAATAGATGGCTCGAGGGGAAGGTTAAGTCTAGGAAGGATTTTTCAAGGTTAGGGAGACTTGGGAGTGTTTTTAGAAAAAAGATTACAAATTAAATAGAGAGGAGATTGTAGAAGAAGATGGAAGGTATCATATAGGATCAAGCATAAATTGATTTAGAGGTATATAATAGCTATCTTCAGTTATTTAAAGTGTTGTCATGTGGAAGAACTAAGACTGGTTTTATATGGCTCCAGAGAGCAGCCCTGGAAACAGTGGGCTGTTGTTCATCCTTTGTTTTTGAACAGGACCAATGACATCATTCAGTGATATCTTGACTTGTGCATGAATTGGATTTGTGAGGAGAGTTGCATAAAGTTGTCAACTTTACTCTTTCTTCCAGAATCACTGAAGGCCAGTGGCAAGTGTGAAAGAAAAATTAAAAACTGAGCTCAAACTGATGTTTATTATAGGAGCTATAAATTACAAATGCCAGGATCAAAGACATGCTAAGTACATAAGGCCTAACACTCAAAGATGAAGAAATGAAGTGTATATATAGTCTACACAAGAGTAGTTTATATAGTCTATGCAAAAGACCCCTAGGAGTAGAAACACAGAAGAAAAAAATATGATTGATCATATGGTTTTATGGGGATATGATTGGGGATGTTGACTTTAATTGATCACTCTATTTTTTTCAAATTATTTATATAATTAATTTAGTAGCTTTTCCCCATGGTTACATGATTCATATTCTTTCCTAACCCTCTTCCTTTAGCCAATGAGTGGTCAAGACCTATTTCCATATTATTAATACTAATATTTGTAATACAGTGATCATTTAGAGTCTACATCCCCAATCATGTCCCCATTGAACCAGGTGATCAAGGAAATGTTTTTCTTCTGTGTTTCTACTCCCACAGTTCTTTCTCTGGATATGGATAGTGTTTCTCACAAGTTCCTCTGGATTGTCCTAGATCATTGCATTGCTGCTAGTAGAGAAGTCCATTACGTTCGATTGTGCCACAGTGTATCAGTCTTTGTGTACAATGTTCTCCTGATTTTGCTCCTTTCACTCTGAAAATCGATCACTCTATTGCAAATATTAGTAATATGGAAATAGGTTTTGAACAATGATACATGTAAAACCCAGTGGAATTGCTTGTCAGCTCTGGGAGTAGGGAGGGAGGGTAGGAAGGAAAGAACATGAATCATGTAACCATGGAAAAATATTCTAAATTAACTAATTAAATAAATAAATAAATATAAATAAATATTTTTTAAAAGACCCCCAGAAAGGAGGACCTGGTTAGCTGAATGTTTCTTCTCAGTGGTGGCAGAGTTTTCATTTTTTAAAAGGTTTCTTCCTTCAAGAAAATAAAATTTTCTTATATTGTGTCCAATTACACCAACTCTGTTCCATATATGGTAGTAGATATGGTCACGCTATAACTTCAAAGTCAACTGAGATGTTATAAATCTCTTGCCTTAGGAGCATCCATACCATTCTAGGATGCTGAAAGCATGCATACAACTCCCTTTAGCAAGGATATGTTGTCAAGGCATTTCAAGGGATTTTCTTTGTTATTTTATTCACAATATGATTGTCGATTACTGATTCTCATACACAATATATTCAATCAACAATTGGGATCTTTACTTACTATTAAATCTATGAATGTAATTTATCAATATAATACTGGGTATCTAATAGAATTAAATGCTGAAGATTGTTCTAAAAAGGCATGAAACACGGAATATAATCTGATTAAAGTTGCTTAATTAGGCTATATTTTAACCAAAACAAAAGTCAAGATGATTAGTTTTGCCCTGGATGCAATGGATGACCTTCGTGTCTAAGATGTTTAACCAAGCTCTAAGCACTGGTATACTGTCCAGCTTTCACAGACATATAACAATGAGGTCAGCACAATAGCTCTGCCAACCTGAAGTTTGGTAGACAGCCTAATGCCTCTTTTATCCTCTGGAAACTCTGAAACACTGAGCTACCTTTGGCAATGTGTGCATCAACCTTATCATCTGTGTGGACATCCCTGGAAAGTATACTGGTAACTTAACTTACCCACAGCATTCAAAATTTCTCCATTTGCTGTAACTGATAGTTCCATGATATGTATAAACGGTATAATACTGGTTAGTAGAGGACCTCTACTTTTCTTGTGTTGGTTGTCAGGCCCAAATTAGCAGTAGCAGCAGAGAAAAAGTCAATGCTCTATTGCATCTTAGTCTTAGAGGCTGCATTGAATGCACCATCATCTGTGAACAGAAAATCATGTACCAACTATTCTTCTACTTCAGTCTTGACTTGTAGCTTTTTCAAGTTAAATAATTTGCTGTCATGTCAGTAGCTGACCTTGATGCTATTTTCATTCTCATTAAGGCATTTGATAAAAACTGAAAACATCAGGCTAAAAAGCTTGGGAGCAAGCACATAGCCCTGTTTTACTGCATTTGTGCCTGGGGGGCATGAGAACATTGCCTGTTACCTAAAGCCCATATATCAATGCTGAAACCATTGATCATGTGCCTCACATTGAAGCCAATCTCTCTCTTGCTAAACTTCCAGCTGAAGGAAAAGTTTTGAATGCCATTGGGTTCCTCTCCTATGGCAAAGCGCCTGGTGTAGATTCCATTTCTGCAGAGGGTCCACTGTTCATACATAAGCTGTCTGAAATCTTCTTGATTATATGGCAAGAGGAAGCTATCCCTGAAATCAGATACTTCCATTGTCCATCTTCATAAAAGACAAAGAAATAGGTTGTCCTGTGACAATCACAGGGGGGGTCACCCTTTTGTCATTTTTGGCAAGATTCTTGCCAGAGTTCTCCTTAATAAACCAGTATCTACCCAAGAGCCAGTGTGGCTACAGGAAGGGCTGAGAAATGATCAATATGTCATTTGCTGCTTGACAACTTCAGGAGAAATGTCAGCATTTGTTGATCTGACCAAGGTTTTTGAGTACTGTCAAACATGAAGGCTTATGGAAGATCATGACAAAATTTGGTTGCCTTGAGGAGTTCATCAATATTGTAAAAATAGCTCTGTGACTGCATACTTGCATACAGAGAGTTGGAAAATGGAAGACTAGTTTAAAGAGAACCTACTTCACACGGTTGTTGTCAGTCTCAAACGAAATACCTATGCCTGTTATGACGATCTTTAAGTTTATCCTGAATCATAGGTCAGAAGAGATAGCCCAAGGTTGTTTAGTACCTTCCTCTTGCCCTTAATATTGAAGTATTGTAGTTCAACCATCCCAAGTATATTGGTATTTATCCTACTTAAAGATGTCCAGTTAAAGAGGACA
Organism: Gracilinanus agilis; assembly: GCF_016433145.1. Lineage (NCBI taxonomy): Eukaryota > Metazoa > Chordata > Mammalia > Didelphimorphia > Didelphidae > Gracilinanus > Gracilinanus agilis. Next base: position 302,308,835 of record NC_058130.1, on the reverse strand, counting down.
TCTTTGCCAAGTTATAACGTAACTTGGCAAATCACCTCATACATTAAGGATGGGTGAATGAAGAAAATTCCCGTTTGACATTTTAAAGGCAATAATTTCTTGGAGGTTAAATTTAAGAATGGAGAGACAATTAAGCATTGCTTCGTATTCTCTTACGGAGAAAAAGAATGAACAGTCTTGATTTTTTCTCTTGTGATCTGACTGAAGTAATGGTGATCTTGTGAATGCTAAATGAAAGGAGATCAAGAGCAGCTGTCAGGCAGAGAATGTAATTTTGGGGAAATGAGAGGTGGGGGGAAACTCCTGAATATCCTACTCCTCTCCTACCTTTTTTAATCTCAGTCTTCTTTCTGTCTTTCATCTGGCCACATCTGTTTCTATGAGCTCATTTTTTTTTCTTACTCCTGTCAGCTTACACAAGTTCCTGCCACGATGAGTCATGACATCCAGGTGCAGAACTCTCAGAGGCTCAGTGACAGATAGGAGGTGATCTCATGTAAAATGCTAAGTTGAGGTGGTGAAAGACTGACACAGAAGCTAGGCTAAGCCTGATATTTTGAGTATTCATCCCAGCCCTGGTTAAGAAGCAGATGCCCTCAGGTTTGGGGTGGAGAAGCAGAAACAATTTGCAAGAGGAGGGAGGATAAAAATTATTCTCTTACTCTACAACTTATAAAATGGCTTAAGTTTCTGCTATATTAGGTATGATGGTTACTAACTGTTTTTTCTTCTAGAGGTTAGTATAATTAAACTTAGACATTTGAAAAGAGCAGATAAAAAGCAGAAAGGTAATTAACTTATTCAGAACTTGAATTTTAGTAGGATGGAATTCATTTCATGCTCTTTTGACAAATTATGGCATGTCAAAAAATTGGTTTTTACTTATGTTAAGTGTAAATATTTTAGCTAAACTAGTAACATAAATGTTTCTTGCCACTTTAGCAAGAAGAAAGAATGCCTTCTGTAACACCTCATGCCAGTGTTCCTTTTTCTGTATTGTTTCCAAGAGAAATTAAGATGTGATAGTGGATAGGGAACTGGCTCCACAACTAGGGTCCAAATCTCATCATGGACACTTACTGGTTTTGTGACCCTCTTCTTGTCACATAACCTCTTGGTGCTTTAGGCAACTCCAAGATTATTAAGTTGCAAAAAAAGATTCTGGCCTGTATTGGTAGAGGGAGTCCCTTCACCTGGGCGTTTTCTATAAAACCAAAATAACAGGGCTACTTCTTATCTCTAATTATATTCCATATAGCATGCTCAATAATCTAAATAATATTCCTTACTTTGGAAACTGCCTCTCCTCTAAAACATAGCAATTGAATTCCCAAAATCTATTCATGGACAATTGAAATGTGATGCTTATAGAACAATATGGAAATGTTCCTTCTAACCTTGTTGGGAAGAGAGATGGCATTGACTGAAACTTTTTGAATTAGGGAATGAGCAAGGAAATCTGAGACCAAAGGTTCAGGGACCTTTGAAAAATGCTATATTGTTTATGCAAAACTACTGGGATGAAATAGTTTGCTAAGCAAAAAACCAAAATGCTATAAGCAGAGGATGATATCAGGAGCAGGAAGCAGTACTCTTCTAGAACATAAAGTATAGGTAGAAAGATGAACTAAATCATAGCTGAAGGTTAAGACACTGGGAGGATGTTTTGAGCTTTGCAAAGAACCTATCTCAAAGTGTAGTAGCTGGATTTTTGAGTATCTTTGTCACCTTCATCCAGACTACTTTAATCACTTTCAGTGCATCACCCCCTGAAGAAATAATTGATCTTAAACTGAAATTCAAGCCCTTAACTACCTTGCTCTAAAAAACACTAGATGAAAGTTAAAAACATTTTTTCCCCTTAAGAAGGGGTTATCTTGAGAAACTTCCTTGAAATCATGAACAAATACTATGTTTAAAATATGATTTGATTGTTTTACTGCTTACATATTTTATCTGTCTTTTAAAAGGTTTGACTGTTTTTGTGTTTTGCACAGAGGGAACAGCTTTATAGAATGAAACAACAAAATATTAGCATATATTAATCCCTTTACAATAAAAAGACCTGAACATTTTCTCTATTGTCTTCCTTTTCCCACTTGTTATTTAATTCTAAATTCCATGTTCATTATCTAGTTTATCTATAAACATAGAGTTAGAGCTAATAGAAGGCTATAGACTATACAGAAGGGAAAAGAGGAGACACTGAAATGAGTGTTAACAAATTGGCAAAGATGAAAAAAGGTGGAATAGCAAATGTTACTCTAATCTTCTCTTTGGACTCTGTCAGACTCTTCCTCTAATTTCTTTCTCCCCTTTCCCCAGCTTCAATAGAACTTGAGAGCATGTAACAACAGCTTAGACAAGAAAATAGATCGTAAGTTCCTGGCTGCCTTTTTTTTCCTTTATGTTTCTTTCTCTGAACATAGGTGAATAAATTGATGATGTTCTTGCTTCGGCAAAAATCTCATGGACTTTAGAATCTGGGAGCTCTTAGGCCTGCTTTTAGAGTTTGGCTTGCCCTTACATTTTCCCTTTGCCACCTTCATCTGGATTTTTACTCTCTAACTGACCTTAAACTGAAGTTCAAGTCTTTACCCTCCTTTTCTAGAAAACACTACATTAAAGTCAAAGGCATTTTCTTTCCCTTAAGAAGAGGGTTATTTTGAGAAATTTTCTTTAAATTATTAATAGATACTGTGTTTACTGGTTATCTAGTAGGAAATGGTCTCCTTGGAAGAGAAAAGATGACCACCACCAAAAGGATACTACATAGGAAAGGACTTACAAAGCCTGAGGCACATTCTGACTGACTATGAGATTTGATCAAAGAAGATACTTGGGGAGAGAGAAGAACATACAATATAATTATGTATTTGAAAATCTGTCCTATGGAAAAGAGGTTACATTTGATCTGTTTGACACCAAAGGTAAGACAAGAAGCAACAGGTAAAATTTCGAAAGAGGAATATTTTAAGATTCCTATTCAAACGACTCTATCATCTCATAAATTTGGATATTTCTTCCAACAATATAAATTGCAAACCATCCACACATAACTTTCCTATGTAACTTTGCTACAAGGTCTCCACTTAGCATGCTAGAGTCCATCTTTACATTGTGAGGATACCATTTGAACACTCTGACTGTCCAGCTGTTATTCCTTGTCCTTACCTAGTGACCAATCCATCTTTTCTTCTTGTCAGAGAAATCTATATCCTGATATGAGCAATAGGCATAATCCTATCTCTTGCCATATCTCTCCACTGGATATTACTAATTCACTTGGTCTTTCTCATGTAGGTGGTCAAATGCATTTCTTTTGAGTGATTAAGTGCTTTGTCCAGTCTTTCTGGTATATAGTATAGGATTCTTTAAACTATATATGCATATTTTACATATATGTAAATGCATATATATATATGTACTATTTTACTAAAAATCTATTTGTTAGAAATATGTGTGTGGTTTTTTGTTTTGTTTTTACACATTTTAGAAAGGTAATAGTTTCCCTTAAGACTCACCATTGGGCATTTTTTTCTTTTCTAACAAGCAGTTATTAGGATTTTGCCCCCTTGACCTCCAATTCACCTTACTTCATAGCAATTTAAAGAAATGCCAAATAATGATGTTCTTCCCTGTCTTGAATCTGTCAAACTGTGAACTAGTTTCTCTTTAGGTGTCTGCTAAATATAAAGCAAGTTTTGAGTAAATATGTCTTTAGGACTATTGGGCTAGATTTTCACCAGCATTTTCAGCAATATTATGACCCTAAATAAAGGAGAAAAAAAGTATATTCTCATGATATTGTGTTTGTTATGTCTTTCAAGTAAATGTGCTGTTTTTAGACACTTTTCATCTGCAGATATTTCAGTATCTTCACATTTAATTAACAAAGGCAACAATGCCCAGAAGGTGATTCATAAACAACCTTTAACTCTTAATAGCACAATTGCTATTCACATTTGGGAATTAATCCTAAAATCATTATCTACAGCATAATGGTTTTCCATTTTTTTTTCACCAGACTTTGGAAACTAAAGTTATTAACATATAGCAGTAAAAGCTCAGCTAGTATTTGGTGGAGACTTATATTGCTTGAAAATCACAAGGCATATTTATTTTCATCTTTTCAGGTCAAACTGAAACAGAAGCTAACCTTTAAATGTTTTCAGAGGGCTTGTATCAGACAATTTGAAACACTATTTTATTATCTGGATACTGCAGTAGTTGCACACATTCTTTTTATCCTTTACTATTTTGAAAAAAATTGAGATTCTAACTTAATTCAGTTAAGTTGGGTCTGAGGTATGATTTTTAGGGGATAAGCACAATGTAGAAAAAATTAAAGGAGAAATCTGATAATAAAAATACAAAGTGGGCCACTAAAGCAGTTTAGTTGTTTTATCCTTCATTATATATAGCTGTCCCTTTGTTCCCATTCCCATTTTCCATAACCCTATTTTAGAAATACCTTGCTTCAGGACTGGACAATTACATCAACCTCCTAGCTGGTCTTCTTTTTTTTCGAGCCTAACCTCCTGCTTTGAATCAATACTAGGTATCATTTCTAAGGCAAATGAGTAGCAAGAGCTAAGCAACTGGGGTTAAATGACTTTCACACAGCTAGGGAATGTTCAAGGTCAGATTTGAACCCAAGAGCTTCCATCTCTAGAGCTCGCTCCCCATCACTGAAGCCTCCAGCTGGTCTTCTTGATGACATTTCTCTCCTCTCTCTAAACCTTCCAGAACAAAGTTTTTCCATTAGTAGTCCCTAAGCTGGCTCTCCTTCATTTCCCTCTTGATAGAAGGTAAATTGGGTCACAAATTCTTACTCTAATAACAACTATGCTCTTCTAAAGAAAAGGTAGCATGGGGAAAAAGGGTAGCAAGGTAAATACTGATGAGTAAATTGAAGCAGGTGGATGGTTCAGAAAGTAAGTTTTTTTTTTGACTTAAAAATGGGTCAGTGATCAGATGCAGGTCCAGTAATATTTGGAGAAAGTTAATAAAAACTTACATTTATACCTAAGTAATTCAGAGGTTCTCTCCTATAATGCAATTGCTACCTATGAGTAGCCAGCTCAACTTGTACAACTTTTGTCCATGTCCTCTTACAAATTCCCCTAGGAAATCCATTGAATGGATTGGAGGTTTTTCTTACTTTCTGTTGAAAATGGCACAGGATTGTTGTGGAGCACTTCATACTGCTCTTTATGTCATGACCACATGACCAGGCTATCTTTTTTGCTATCATCCATTTCCCTGAGGACATTTTTATTACTGCTATTCTTCTAGGTTCCTCACTGGTTACATATCCATCACAGACTTTTTCATTACCTTCTGTGTAATATTCATTTTTGTTCTTTAGAGATTGTTGTGTTCCTTGTTTTGCATCAATACAACAAAACCAATAAGAGATAGATATTAAAAGGATGGATCTTTGTTCCTAGGAGATTTAGAAATAGTTTTATTCAAATTCATCCTGTGAAATTAGGTGGCACGAGTATTATTTCCTTTTCTTATTTTTTGAATGAGTAAACTGAGGCTTAGAGTGGTCTCCTTATTTTTCTAACATTACATAGCTTGTAACTTTAAATCAGGACACTGATATGTATTCTTTGACTTCAAGGTCAATGTCTCTTCCATTATTCCATACTGGCTCTCAGCAGCAAGGTTATCTACTACATTCTAACCTTTCCTCTCCAGTGATGGCAAACTAATCATCTTTACCAAAGTCAGAATGGTATAATGGAATCAAAGGATTTGAGTTAAAATCTGACCTTCAAGTAAATCTAACTTTAACCTTTGTGATGTTGGACAAGTAGTTTGGCTTTTCTAGGCTTCAATTTTTTCATCCGTAAATGAAGTAGATTAGATTAGATAACCCTCCTAGCTCTAAATATGTGATCTTATGCTATCTTTTCAATATCAGCTTGAAGGTTGTTAACTTATTCTTTTTTCTCTGCTCTCATAGCTCTCTCAGCTCCTTTTAGGGTCAGAATACCTGAACCTGAATCCAGAATCTGAGATTTATTATCTGTGGAACCTTAAGCAAGTCCTTCCACTGATTTATGTCTCCTGTAATTTCCTGTAAGAGAGGGATGATACCTGGCAGCTAGGTAGTGAAGTGCATAGAGTTCTGTCCAGGAGCCAGAAAGATTCATCCTTATGATTTCAAATCTTCAGACACTTACTAGCAGCATGACCCATGGCAGTCACTGAACCCTGTTTGCCCTAGTTTTCCTCATATGTAAAATGAACTGGAAAAGGAAATGCCAAACCACTCCAGTATCTCTGCCAAGAAAACTCCAGATGGGGTTATGCGACTGAAAAGGCTGAGCAACAACAAAAGGGATGATACCTTTATTGTTTTCTAAATAAACTAGTTATAAGAATCAAATGAAATAATCTATTTAAAGTGCTTTGTAAGTCTTAAATACTATATAACATCAGTTATTATTCTCAAGAGCAGCAGTATATCCTGTTCTGCCTTATTATTATGACTTAAGGATGAATAAAAGACTTGTTAACAAAATTAAGTCAAAGTATTACAAAGTATACAAAAAAACTGTCTCATCAAGATATGTAGAGAGTTTATATAACTGACATCATTATTGGAAAAAAACAACTCCAAGAGTGTAATGATGATGAGTTAGTGGTATAGTTTTATACATAAAGGACATACTTTTATGAGGCAGGAAGAAGCCTTTCTTTTTCTATTTTTTTTTATGAGGAAATTCCTAGATGAGAAAATGAAATCACAGAGTGACCCCTTGTTTTGGTTTAATAAAGTGAATGTCCCTTTATCCTGAAAATAGTTTCACTCTTTTTAAAGAGATGAAACATCTCTGAAGAGCCTTTTTCTATGTCAAGATGTATCTTACACTTTCGATGGAAAATTACTGCAGAGGAATAGTCACCTTTCAGTGTCTCAAACCTGTTAGAAGGTGAGAGCTGTTTCTTTCCATAGAATTGTTATTGTGAAGAAAAACAGGTTGTTTTATAATAGTGGGGTGCTTGATTTCAAGTCTAAGTTTATATTGGGCCTTCAACAATGTGTGGACTTGTAATAGGCTAGGGTAGCTTGATATTATATGGCTTACAAAGCCATATAATCCTTGAGAATCCATGATACTCTGATGTAGAATCTGTGCTTTGATTTCCCAGATCAAGGCTCAGATTGAAAATGCTGTTATTTTTCTGTACAAGTATTTGGGAGAATGCTTTTGTTCAACAAACGTGCAAACTAACCCCTTCCTTTCCACACTTCAACCCAAAGGTGCCACTAATTTGATTTGTGACCTTGGACAGATCATTTATTCTGTTTCAGTTTTCTAGCTAGGATGGTAGAAAAAGAAAAATAGAAAAATGAAATAGAAAAAGAAATAAAGAGCTGTAAAATGGATGGAGTCAGCTTGATCTCTAAGCATCAAAATTCCATGATTCTATAATTATAGGAATGTTTCTTGAGAACTTATCCCCATGGTATATTTTTGGTAATTTTGGTAAGTTTTTGAGGAAGAAATAAAATGGAGAAATCTATAACGTCAGAATTCTATAAAACATCTTTAATCATGTCAAAGGGAAGGTGTTTCTAGTCATATTGCTTTGAGAAAATGAAAAAAGAATAAGACAAATTGCAACAGGAAGATGCAGAAACTCCTGGGTCTTCTTTTTTTTCTTTCCTTTTCATTTTTGGTAACATTTCAGGAGAAATCAGCACTTTGTTCTGATTTGATATATCTTGGAAAAAAATTTCAATCCTGAAAGTAGATTTAACATATTTCCTTTGTTGCTTTTAAAATTTGCAGTGTTTCAAAATATATAATTAATTATTGCCTTGATAAAATATGGAGATTAAAATTGACCGTATAATAGATATTTTGGGAAAAGCTGATTTGTACAGTCTTACTAATTTTTTTAGATGTGTATTGTGGTTATAATCCCAAACTTCTTTTGGAGAAATTGATACTGTTACAATTCCAATCCATACTGTTATTTTTTAAAAAAGGAAATAAAGTTGAAATTAATGTACTGCTTGAGACAAAGAGCTGTCACCTTGAAGCTATCATACCTGATTCAATCAGGGTTGAGCACCCCAGGTGAAGCCGCTACTTAGTATGGCACAAGTATTGTTGGAATTCTGGCTTTTCAATCTAAAGGATAAAACACTTACTGCCTAATTATATTTTCTACCAACTTTTTGAAGCTGAATGCATCACCTACCTTCATATATAAGAGGGCTTTTAGTTAAGGCCTTGCAGACAAAAATGCAGTCTGTACTTTATGGATCAAAGCTGAAGCAAGAGGTATAAATAGGATTAATGTTAAAATGAAGGTAAATTCCTCAAAACAAATAATGGCATGAGAAAATACAAAAAGCTTTCAAGGTTAATAGAATAGTAATCTCAAAAGTCAAATGAATTTCAAGTTCCTTTTAATTTTTATCAGTTTCTTAAAATAAAACCATAAGGTTCTATACCTCTATCCAGCCACAGAGACTTACTATTTCCATGTGCCCTTCCTCTTAGATTGTGCTTTGCAAAGAGGGTGCAGACGTGCATTCTTATAGGGAGTTAACTCTCAGATTCAGCTCCTCTGTCCTAAAATCATAACCTAGTTCAATATATAAGGGCTTTAATAATTTATTTTTTTCTAGGAGAAATCTTTTTTTATATTTAAAACTCCCAAACAAAAAGAAAAGCAGACCTGTGATGTTACTGTATGAGGAACTCTTGGTGACCTCTGCAATTTAGAGAGTTAGTTGTCTGGGGTACTTACTGAAAGGATGAATGGGCAAGGGAATAAACATGTATGTGATGCCTACTATGTGCCAGGCGTTGTGCTAATCATTTTTACAAATGTCTCATTTGATTCTTAGAACAACCCTGTGAAGCAGATGCTATTACTATACCCACTTTATTATTGAAGAAACAGACAAAATAGAAGTTGTCATTTCCCAAGATCATAAAGCTAGTAAAATTTCTGGGTCTAAATTTGAGCTCAGATCTTCTTGATTCTAGGCCAGTACTGGATGCACTGAAACTCCTAATTACTAGGTTTAGTGGTTTGTCCAGAATCACACAGAATGCCTTGGCATTATGGGAGTAGAAGAGAGTAGAACAGGAGGGGTTGGGAACTTGAAAAGAGGATTTGCTGAGGAGGAAGATAATTCTTTTTTGTCCATGACATATTCTTGATACAATCTTATGACTGGGAAATATTTATGCATCTCATTTCTCTACATAAGTTTGGATAGTGGGTCATAATTATTGTCTTTGTTCTGTACAAATAAAAGTGATTTTTTTCTAATTTCTAATTCCTAAAAATCTACTCTGTGGATTATTCATTTTTAGTTAAGATTAATTAGCTTATGGAGGTGGAGCCCTGTGCTTAGACTAAAGGTCAGAAATTCAATCCTTATGTTTGCTTTGTTTCAAAGTCATATAATTCGTCATTTTCCTCTTTTTTTTTTTCACGTTCTTTTGTTGTGCCCATTCCCATGGGTCCTTTGGTCACAGTAGCCCCAACCATCCTGAAGTTACTCATTGTATACCTTCTCCAAATGTTAGAAAAATTTCATGGGGAAGCAGTAAAAGGATGAAAAGTTAGCTGAATGATTCTAAAGCGTAGCAACTTGGTTAGCTACACTCTAGCTATATGATAAATAAAAATGCAAATATTACATTTTAAATCCAGCAACTAATAATTGAAAATGAAACAGCACATTTATGGCTTCCTACTGTGCTGAGTTTGATTAAAACAAATCCCAGTGATGGGGCTGGCAAACATAAAAACAAAAACAACTTATGCCCTTTTAGTGTGCTAACACTAGATTAACCTAATAAGGACCAAGAGCTCCTACTATTTATTTGTCAAAGGATAAATAATTAGGATTCAAGCAGGTCAACAATGCTAGAATCCATGAATGTGCTGCTTTATTTCATCCTGTGGTCTGATCTTAAATGTAACACATATATCTGTGTTCACAGTTTTGATCAGTTGAAATTTTAAAGATGTGATTAAGAAAATCAATATAAGGCAAGTCAGAAGACTGGGAAAATTTGGGTAGAGTTGTAGATATGGGTAATATTTTCAAGTACTATTTTGTTGTCAAGAGGACCCTTCATTACCAACCAATAGCCATACTTATGGTTTAATTTCTACTTAATCAATTCAATAATATTTCCAGAACAATATTTCCAGAAGGAAGAATGTTGGTAAAACTAGTGAAAGTGACAAAATATTTTGGTCAGAGAGATGACAAATTTCTCATTTTAAGTAGTTAACTCATGCTTTTATGATATGAATTTTAAAAATATTTATTTATAAGCAAATAATCAACCACTCCATTTCTGAATATATGCTGGGATCCTGGTAAAGTGACACCTCTGTGAGGGAAAAATATATACATATAATATACTAACAAATAATACCAATTTGACTTAAAAATCAGATTTGAGGTGGTTGATTTAGATGAGAGGGAGTCTTAAAGTTCATCTAATCCACTCCCCTCATTTTACAGACAAGGAAATTAAGGGCAGAACAGGTTAAATAAGTTGTTCAAGGGCACCCATGTAATAAGTAGCAGATCCGAGATCAGATTCCAGCCTTTCTTCCACCTAATCTAATATTCCCACTATATCATCCTCCCTGGCAAAACAGGTCTGCATTTGGACCACTATTCTGAAATTCTATGATGTAGTTAAATTTACAGTGACCTTTAAGTATGCATATTGACTATTATTGCATTATATGAGATATTCAGTCTCTTATAATTTTTGGATATTTTTGGATATATATTACCCTTTAACGTCAGACCAATCTATATTCATTATTACTAAGTATTATGTTATATAGGCAATAAACAATAGGAATTAAAAGATCATGGTTTGGAGTGTTCATGGAAAAGACAGAATTTCATTTTGATTTTGATGGATGGATCAGAGGTATAGTACATTTTTTATTCTCTCGATATTCATTCATTTAATAAACATTTATTAAGAAATTACTGAATATATAATACTGTGTTAGGTTCTGGGGAAGATTTAAAGTTCAATATGTCATGAAACCAAAAATAAGGGAAATATATGAAGAGATGGAAAGAGAAGAAAAAATAATAGCCACAAAAATCAAGAGAAAAAAGTATCCAAGTAAAACAAATCCAAAGGGGACTCAAAAGTAGAGGATGTTTATATTAGCACAAATGTAATTAATATATTTTAAAACAAATTGTAAGCAATGTGGAGTTTGTGGTTTTGCACCTAATTTTTAAGGCATTTGTTTATTTAAATGTTTTTGTTGGTAGTGGTGGTTATTAAGTATATAATTTAAAAAAACCTGAAGAAATATATTATGAAACCTGCCCTCAAGGGCCTATCTATTGAGGACACAAGACGCAACATTATATGAGTGCATTAAAGATTTGCAAAACAAGATTCTGTATTAACATTTAAGCCAATAAAAATATTTTTATAAGATCATGATCTGTGTGACTTTATGTAAATCATTTAATCATTTTGGACCACATTTCTGCACGTGTAAAATGAAGGAACTAAACTTGACAACCTTTCCTGCCCTTTTTATCATACTATGGGTCTTCTGTAAGAAACTGAACTTTAGTATAAATAATGTTGCATTCTGTATTATTAAGTAAAAATATGTAAATAATGTTGTATCCCCTAGAATTACATTTTTTAAAAATATGGATTTATTTTTTTTTTGGTGTGGGAGGGGTAAGCATCATCAAGTATGAGCTCATCCCTGAATTTTTTTGAACAAACTAAATAGTAATAAATTGGCTAACCAATTGGATTACTAGTAAGATGAGCTGGTTTTGAGTTTTCATATTCCTACTTACTAATCGCATGACTTTGGGCCAGTTATTTAACTTCTTTGTGTTACTGTCAACGTAGCATAAAGGTCAGGGCAAGTTCTTAAACTGTGGAATTGCTGCAAACATGAAATATGGAATAAAGAAAAGAAAAGGAGAAAGAAAGAAAAAAAGAATCCAATACAGGATTAGGTTCAGAGAGAATCTTACTTGCCTTTACCCTGAGGGCCTTTTGCCTAGTGTTTTTATTGGCATATCAACACTCATTGATTATCTGATCGATATCATAGACATACTGTAAAAGTGAAATTTGGGAAATGCCATCTAAAAGTATATATATTTTCTATGGACACGTGGAAATTATCAAACTACATTTCCCGTGGTCCAACGGGTTTCCGTTTCCAGTTCTTTGGGCGTGGGGACACCTACGTCTCCACACAGAACAGTTTAAATCTCCTGGGTTAGTGGGGAGTGGCCTCTTGGCCAGCAGACTCGGGAGGAGACGGGAGACAATAATGGTGAGGGCGGCGGTTTTGAATTCTTACAAGCGAGTGGTCTAATAACTTTATCAGCATGGCTTTAATTAAAATACTAATTTATATTATTATAGCAGCCTTTATCATTTTTTATCCTTATAATACAGAAGGAACAATGCAGTGGGTTACATCAAAGTCCTGTTATAACTTGGTTAATACCAAATTTCTATTATAGTCATAGGTCACATTTTTCATGTCTAAAGAAATAGAGAAGATGAAAGAAGATTCTTGACTAAGAAGTTATCTGGAAGACATAAGGGCAGGCAACTCTTTGGTAAAAGAGGAACTTTTGATATACAAATTCCAAAGTAGTTTGTATATATGTAAACAGAAGCGCCAGAATGGTCACTGTTTGAAGCAGCCAAAATCTCCTTAATGGTCTGTTGAGCAACATCAGATTAACTTAGTCAATGTAGTAAAGACCCACTAATAATTTCTTCTCTTGAAGGTTTCAGCATTTATTGACCCTGTGAATTTCTGATATGGCTACAACAAGAAAATTGCCTTTGCAATTAAAAAATTATTTTATATATTTTTATATTTCTTTATTTTTTTATGCTTTGTTTTATACTGGACCTTGACCCTCGTCATGAGGCCTTAGTGTGACTGTATCAATAATTTCAGGATTGGTTAGTGCTTATATTCCCTTCACTTTGATCCTTGACTTCCTAAACTCTAAAATGAATGAATAATACTTATACTACCCACATTGCAGAGGTTTGGGGAAAACCAAATAAGATAAATCACTTTGTAAACTGTGAAATTTTCTTTTTCTTTTTTTCTTTTAAGCATATGTGATTTGACTGCATGTATTTTCATAAATTTCATGATCTTTTGGTTAGTTGTTAGTAGAATTTAAAAATACATATTGTTTATTCCTTTCAGTTGCTTGTAGGTTTATCATTATAGTCATCTAGTAATATATGCTTTTAGAATTAAAAAAAAAAAAAACCCTGATTCAAATAGCTCTTTAGAGTAACAAAACATTGAACATGAATTAAGAGTTCACATCAATATGCACAAATGCTAAAATGGATTCAAGTACTTATCAAATTTGATATTCTTTCTAATTATATAGATCTCAACCCATAGATATATGGCTTGCAGTTAGTCTGCCTTAGGTTGTTGACTAGGGTTCTTTCTCCTGATATCATAAGAATGAATATTTTGCAACATGTAGACTGCCCACTGGCTATCTATTTTTCTAGCCATGGAACTAGCACATATTTTTGAGCAAATATTTTTGATAACATTTATATTGCTTCCCTTCCACAATTCCTTCTTTGTAACTTACTCATGCCCACTTTGTCTTTCTCCATTTCCCTTTGGTGATCTTTAGCTTTCATTTTTTGGAGATGGTAGTGCTCCATGATATTCAGCCATAAAATTGCAAGAGAAAAATACTGGTGTCAAAAAAATGAGTATTCATTTCACGGAGAAACATAAGATTTTAAAAGATCTTTAAATTCCCAAAGGTCATGAAAAATGAGTAATGGGAGCAATATCTTAATTCCTACCCCCACCCCTTCAGCAAGTTAGGCTGTTTTTACCTACAAGACCATCCTTGAGACATGGGTGGCCCAGGAGACTATAGACTCAAGCTTCTGAGATCGAGTATTTACCATCTGAGTAGAAAATAGTCGTGAAGAGCTTTGGACACTGATGCTTGGCTACTGGAAATGAGGGACAACTCAGACAAGGAAACTAGTTCAGCTGCATCAATTTCAGATGTCTCTCTCCTGTAGTGGCTAAGAAAATCTTTTTTATTAACCATTACAATTGGTGTAGTTGTGCATAATTAAGACATAATGAGCTTGTTGAAATAGAGGTTGAGAAGTGGAGAGAAAGGTGAACCCAGATTGGCCTCAATGCTTCTGTTGGTACTTTTGGTGGATACCTTTATAGTTGATGATTATTTACTGTGAAATGCTAACTTCTCCCACCTACTGCAGGTATACACACAATTTTTTAACCTGGGATTTAGATACTTTGGCTTCCTTGAAAGGACTCTTTCCCCAATTAATTAGGAGGCAATCCATAGGAATATATTCAGAAGCAATGGATTGACTAGATTTATACTAGAATTTATATACCAGTAAAATATATGCCAGAATATTTGAAACAGAACCTGAGGGTCCCCAAAGAGTAATGATTTTGGAAATAATTTTTCCCCTAATCAGAATCACTGAAACAAATTAACTGAAACCAATCCATAGGACCAAATTAACCAAGATCAATTCACCAAAATCAATTTATTGAATCTCTCAAAATATATTTTATGTCAGTCAATGTTTTGTTGTTGATGGCAGCAATATTGTAAAATAGATAACTGAGACAGTAAATGGGAAGAACGAGATCCTGAGATGGTGTCTGACATCATCAGTATAATATTGAGACATACGCCAGAAGTGCATTTTTATCAGGGTCACTTACTTGGTGACCAAATCACAGCACTAAACTAGACTCTATCAGGTTTGTCTCAGAACCAGGATCAGACCAGAAAGGAGATCTCTGAGCAACTTACTGCATTGCTTTATACCAGGCCCAAGGCACTGAATCAGAATTACTTAACCAGAAGTCAGGATCCACTTAACCAGCAGTCAGAAACATGGCATCCAACCCTAACAACACACAGACAAGCACAGACAAGTCTCTTGCTTATGTACCTACAAAAAATGAAGTAAAAAAAATAAAGGCACAAGGTATTGAAAGTAGAAAGTTTACAAGGTTTGGGAATTAAAAATGGCTTGTTCTGTGTACTAAAATCCAGAGTTTCTCAGGCCAACCTTTGCTTCAGACACTTGAATCACAGTGGTCTGCTACTAGGGCTGCTGCCAGCGTAAGCATCCAAAAGTTTCAATTGACTAATTTTCAAATGCAAGAGATGGAAAACAAAAACAAAATATAGAACAATATATAGAAGTACATATGACACACAGAGAAGACAAACTTACCCCCCTTTCTATGATTTTATTTTCTTTTTGAATAGCATTCTTCATAGCCTGGATGAATTTTCCCCTTCACAATTTCTTCAAGGTAAATATACCTTTGTATTCTTGGGAGAACTTTAAAGGTAGAAGCCCCAGTCTTTCCAAACTTATTGACTGTCTCTTCGTTTGGTTCACCAAATTTGCCATGGGGGAAATATCTCCTTTCTGATTCATGTAGCGAGTAACTGTTTCCAAATACATATTTACCACAATGCAGAAATTACTGAGGTAAAAACCTAGGTTTTATTATTACATTCAACCTTAGGTTCAGAACTCAGAGAAAATCTAAACAATTGAGGATTCTAAGTAGGATTTTTATAGATAAAATTAGGTTGAAGTGACAGAAAAATAATTCATTTATACACTGTAATTTTGTATATGCCTCTTCAGCCACAAAAGTTAAAAAGAATATAGATCTATAATCTCATATTTCTTTCAGTGACATAAAAGCTGAACAAATTTAGTAGAACAGTCATAATCTCATAAATCCTGTAAGGAAATAAACTTCATCAATAGGTAAACTAAGCCAGGTTTCAGATTGAACAGCATTTAGAGCAGGGGTCGGCAACCTTTTTGGCCATGAGAGCCATAAACGCCACATTTTTTAAAATGTAATTTCATGAGAGCCGTACAGTGCTCACAGTGTGCACTCCTGTAACAGTGTCTGAAAAAAAATTGACTTTATGGCTCCTGCAGAAAGAGCCATACGTTGCCAACCCCTGATTTAGAGGATTCACAATAGATTGAGAAGAAGGATTTGCATGTTGTAAAGGAATTAGGAACAGCTGAGACTCCTCCACTGGCTTCTTATTTAAGGAATGCCCAAGGCTTTTCATTAACTTTCTACATCCCATGGGGCAGCCATTAACCTCAGTTGAGGTTAATATTAAGACAGACTTTGAGTTAACTGAAGACTGTAGGAGGAATGTTCTTGAATCCCAAGTAATAAAAATTAAAATTCTCATGACAGAGTCAAATTTGGTGAATTATAAAGGGACAGTCGAATAAGGATGGAAAGACTGAAGTTTCCACTTCTGAAATTCTTCTGAACATTCTAAGGTATATTTTACTTAGAGAAATTTTGAAAGGGAAAATTCTTTTATTAAATAAGGGGGTGAAATAGTTGAACATGAACTTTAGGAAAATTATAATTGGTAGCCAAATGGAGTATGAATTGGAGTGAGGAGAGACTTTGAGGCAGATAGACCTACCAGCAGACTATTGCAAATAGCCTAGGCATGAGGTGATGAGAACTTGCACCAAGCTGGGTAGCAGTATAAAGAAGAAAGTAAATGTGAGAGATGTTGCAAAGGTGAAATCCATAGATCTTGACAACAGATTGGACATGGGGGCAGACAGTGAGAGATAATGAAGAGTTGTGGATGGCACCTAGGTGGGAAGCCTGGAGAACTAGGAGTACGGTACTGCCTTCTACCATGACAGGGAAGTTGTGGGGGATAGGGACAGATTAAGAGGAAAGATAATGAGTTCTGCTTTGTACTTGCTGAGTTTAAGATGCTTACTAGACATTCAGTTTGAAAAGTGTGAAAGGCAACTGGAGATAAAAGATTGGAGGTTATCAGACAGGTTAGGGCAAGATAGGAAGATCTGAAATTCATTAGCAGAGAGATGGTAATTAAATCCCATAGGAGCTGCTAAGATCATAAAAAGCATAAAATGGCATAAAATGTGTGTTGGAAAAAGGTGAAGACCATGGAAATGGAGATGTTTTTTCAGATTAATAATTTATTTTCTATTCTAACTATACTTGTTTTATTCCTGTAAATTCTTTTAAATTTCATGAAGTTGTAGTTTTCTATTTTATGTTTTCTAATGTCTATTCTTTGTTTAGGTCAGAATTTTCCCCTTAGCTATAAATGTGACTAGCACTTCCATTTGCTTTCTGCTAATTTTTATGATATGATCTTATATATTTAGGTTTCTTATATAGAAATGTTAATTCTTTTTAAGGATTTATTTTCTATCTTATTCCTTTACCAACACTATTAATTGTCCTAATTTCTTTGTTGACTCTCTGGTATTTCCTAAGTAAATCATTTTATTATCTAAAAATAAGAATAATTTAATTCATTCTTTGTTCAAGTTTTTGCTTTTAATTTCTTTGTTTTGTCTTATTGTCTTATTAACCTTTTTAGCACTCTGTTAAATAGTATGTAGTAATGGAGCTGATGCTAGATGAGCTTATAGGGATCACCCCAGGAAGGATACTCCCAGAGATCCCTTGGAAACTCATGTATTAGGTCTCTTACAGATAAATTTCCTGGGTGATTTCAGCCATGGAGTGGTCAGGAACAGAAAAGACCATCCTAAATGACCCTGCCCCCCCCCCCCTTTTAACCCTTACTTTGTCTTAGAATCAATACACCGTATTGGCAGAAGAGTGGTAAGAGGTAGGCAATGGGGTGGGGTGGCTGGAGAAGTGACTTACCCAGGGTCACAGAGTTAGGAAGTCTGAGGCCAGATTTAAACCGAGAATCTCCCATTTCTAGGCCTGGCTCTCAACCCACAGAGCCACCCAGAGCTGCCCCCTATATCACAAGTTAAAAAAAAAATAAACAACTAAACAAACAAACAAACAAATATATATGTGTGTGTGTGTGTGTGTGTGTGTGTGTATAAAATTCTGTATTGTGGAGTTTTCGCTCTATCTTGAGATTTTGCGGTTGAATACTGTACTGTATCCAATGGAAATGCAGTACACCACTACTACTTGGGCAAGTTTGCTAAAGTGAGATTATACATGGCACACTATTGCTGATGGAATGAAAGGAGACCAACCACAGCACTGTGTTTTATATCCTGGGTGCTGATTGGCTCAGTGACTGTACTTCACAGATTTTCACTTGTGAAGGGGGGGGGGGGTCTCTGGAACGTAACTCCCACAATAGGTGAGGGATCACTGCATTTTTTTTTAAAGAGACAGCTTCTAATTGGATGTCTCTTTTAACCCTGCAGGTGGCATTATATGACTTCAGTGAGGAATCCTATTCAAGTAAAGTTTATGAGCATTTATTAAGTGTTCCAGGTACACTGCTAAACATTAAGGATATGAAAAAAAAAGGACAAAACAGTTCTTATCCTCAAGAAACTCCCAATTTAAAAGGGGGGGGGGAGGAGAGAGAAACACATACAACTATGTACCAACAAAACATATACCAGATAATTTGGAGATAATCAGTTCTCTATTCTAGTTTCAAAGCAAACTTGCTAAGCAGGGCATAGCAAGGTGAGCTTACACTTGAATCTCTGGCTGCTTTTGCCCTTTTTATATTTCTTTTGTCATGATTTTAAGTGAATAAGAATCCCAAGATGAATGTTTCTAAGTTTGGAGGTGAACTTGCTGGTGCAAGAGATCTGCCATCCATGGTGCTGGATGATATGAGGAGGAGGAGGAGGAGTTTCTTGCAACTACTCCAACATTTTGTATTGTGCTGCTTGGCTGATTGACTGACTCTAAGGTCCCTAACACTGGTCATATTTTCATAGAACCCTTTCTAAATCGCATTTCATATTTCTCCCTTTTTTAAAATAGATACTGAACATAATTTAATTTTTTTATGATGACTCAGGGTTATTGTTATTTATGACCATTAGTTATGGTTCTGTTGTAATACAGTGAAACTCTAGGGCCTGTTGCCCTGTGTAGGTCTATTTGCCTTTATGATAAATGTCTTCAAATAACTATTAGAGTTATGTTTTCTTTGGGTGGTTTTCCCTTATTGACTCCTTAGCTGTCCTCTTTAAATGAAAAGAATAAATGCTAAATGAGAAGGTATTTGTTAGGTGCCAAACACTAAGCTAGGAGCTGGAGATTGAAGTACAAGCAAGAAAGACATCTCCTTCTGTCCAAGACCTTACTTTCTAATGGAGGAAGACAAAATATAAAAATCCAGAAAAGGGGATGAGTTCAAATGAACTAGATAACTGGAGTGTAGGCTGCATGATTTAGAAATGACCTTGATTTGGAATATACACTCTAAACGACTAACCCAGTGCAACTATCAATAATATGGAAAATAGGTCTTGATTAATGACACATGTAAAACCCAGTGGAAATGCACGTTGGCTTTGGGTGGTGGTGAGTTTTGAGGGGAGAGAAAGAAAATGAATCATGTAACCATGGGAAAATTTTCTAAAAAAGAAAAAAAAAAAAAGAAATGGCCTAGAAGTGACATGGAGACTTCATTCTAGGCAAGATGAAGCCAAAGATCATTTCTTGGATTCCAGGGTCTGAGGGGCTAAGTTCAAAATCCAGTTAGACAGGGACGAGGAAGATCACTGTAATATAATAGGCATAGAAACCTCCGGATATTATGTCCATCTATAGCAGCTAGATGCACAGTAGAGAGAACATTGGGTTTGGAATCAGGAGAATTCATCTTCATGAATTCAAATCCAGCTTCGGGTATTTACTATCTATCTATCTATCTATCTATATTTACTATCTATCTATCTATCTATCTATCTATCTATCTATCTATCTATCTATCTATATCTGGTTGTCACAATTCTATTTGTCCCAGTTCCTCTTTTGCAAAATGAGCTGGGAAAGGAAATAATAAACCACTTCAGTATCTTTTCCAAGAAAACTCCAAATGGGACAATCACAGAGTCAGACATGAATAAAAATGACTGAATAAAGTAGCAGTTTCACTCTGTTTGAACCTATAGTCCCTCTAGAGCAACAGAATCTGTGGAGGTTTAGTGCTTCTTCTGGTGTTACTAGTGTAAGCCTCAGAAAGGTAGGGTCAGGGAAAATAATAGTAATAATAATATCAATAATGATAATGATGTTACTGGACATTGTGTTAAGCATTTTAAAATTATTATCTCATTTGATCCTCCCAATAACCCTAGGAGGTAGATGCTATTATTATCTCCATTTCACAGAAGAGAGAACTGAGGCAAACAGAAGTTAAGTGACTTGCTTAATCACTTAGATGCAGCTAGTAAGTATCAGTTTGAATTTCTTGATTCCAAGCCTGGCACTCTTTTCACTGTGCCAATTAGCTGCTCCAAATATACATAGCTCTATAAATGCCTAAATCTTTAGGAGGCAGATTGGATCCATGAGTTTTTTTATTGGCATAAATCTGTTAGTGTCATCCGAATTTCCATGCAGAACTCCTTGGCATCAAAATTCTGCTTTTTCTTCTAGCTTCTCTCTTTTCTAGTGTCTGAGGCCAAATCTGAACTGTGGTCTTCTGACTCCAGAATCAGTGCTCTAGGCATAGAGCCACCCAACCACTCTTATTTTTTTCATTCCACCTCTTTGTGAAAATTGGAATACAGGCAAGCATAAACTTTTAAATGAAAAAGTATTTATTAAGTGCTTACTATATTCCAAGCACTAAGTCTAGAGAAACAAGAACAAGAAAGAAATGGGAAACAGTTTCCCTGAACCACTGAATTCTAAGAAGATAATGCCTCTCTCTCTCTCTCTCTCTCTCTCTCTCTCTCTCTCTCTCTCTCTCTCTCTCTCTCTTTGCTCCCTTATCTCCACTGGCCATGTTGTCAAAGTGATGCCAAAGTGTTGCCAAAGTGACATATGTGTCTCACTACAAGATACCCACCAATACCCCAGCTACATGGGTCTTATATGTCCCCAAACCAGAAGTGAAGCTACATCTGGAAAACACTGGTCCTATCAAAGTCAGGATGAATGAAGAGATAAGGCAAGGAGAGAGAGGATGCCCACAGTGGTGATGGGTCTTCCTAATGACCAAACATCCAGTATGGATTCTGGGATGGCACAGAGCTAGGTGAGAGGAAAAGCAGAGGAGGCAAGGACTGATGAGTAGATTCTTTGGTCATGATCATCTTCTCCAAGAAGTCTGTGGTTACAGGATACTCCTCCTGCTTCCATTTAGCTCTATTTGATGTACCAGGGAGCTCTTAAACTATGGATGAAAAAATCCTAGATAAAATGCTATCTAGGAGACTACAATAGTATATCACAAAAATTATATATTGGGATCAAATTGTAGGGCATGTGGGAAAATGCAGATATTAATACACTGTTGGTGGAACTGTGAACTGATCAACCATTTTGGAGAACAATTTGGAATTATTCCCAGAGTTACAAAACTATACTTATTATTGTTGTTGTCATTGTTGTCGTTGTTGTTATTGTTGCTGTTATTGTTATTATTATATACCCTTATTATATATATGTATATATAATAAACCCAGCAATACCACTATTAGGTCTGTTTCCTAAGTTGATCAAGGAAAAAAGAAAAGTACTTATATGTTCTAAACTGTTTAAAGCAGCTCTTTTTGTGCTAACAAAGACCTGGAAATTTAGGGGATGCCTGTCATTTGGGGAATGGCTAAACAAATTGTGGGATATGATTGTGATAGAATACTACTGCACAGAAAGAAATGATGACCAGGTTATTTAAAAAAAAAAAACATAAGAAGACCTACATGAAATTATGAAGAGTAAAATGAGCAGAATAAAGGGAACATTATGTACAATAGGAATATTGTTTGAAGAATAACATGTGAATATCTATGCCCAGCAACAGAAGCATGCAAGACTAGTTTTATCTGCATACACACTGTAAGAGGGAGATTTTAGATATTTATAGATATATAATTAAAGTGTGGCCGCCACGAATCAACAATTCAGATTGATTCCGTAATTAAAATAGACCCAAGTCAGGATCCGGTTTAAGGTAGTTTATTTACAATTAGGAAGGTAAAAGGTAGGAAAATAGAGAGAGGGAGAGGCTAGTCCAGGCCTGCAGAGGCCTGGACTGAGAGAGAAGGTAAAAGGATAAATAAATTAGGCTACAAGCCACAAGGCCTAGCAATCAGATAGGCTGGAACATACTTAAGGCAGAGTTTGAAAATGCCAAGGTAGGCCAAGGAAGTCAGCCTAACTTACCCACGTGACCATTCAGAGTAGAAGCTGCCTGAGGTCTCCCTGGAGATCCTTCAGCACCAAGTTCAAAGCGGGAACTCCCTTTGCAGGAAGTAACCAACATACTTGAAGAGATAGAGTCTTTCGTCACTTCCCATGGGTCCACCTCTAATTCAAGTGGACAAATGGCAGCCTCTGCACTGATTTGGACTGCCCAAAGGGCCGTCCCTTGTTCTTGATTTGTTACTTGTTGTCACATGTGGGTAACTCATCTCCCCTCCCCACTGAGGGAGGTGGGGATGATATCATCTCTATGCCTAGGGTAAGTAGAGTTTTGACTATGAATGGGCTAGAGCTAATTCTATTTACACAACACACACACACACACACACACACACACACACATTTGAATGTTGCCTTTTCTAGAGTAGGGAGTGGAAGGAGAGAGATACCTGGGAATTTTAGTGTAACAAATGAATAAATTAAAAAAAAACACAACAAAAGGGTAAATTGTGTCTCTATGTACTTCCCATGTATCTTTTGTTTAGATATTTTTCAATCATATCCTACTCTTTGTTACCCCATTTGGGTTTTCTTTGCAGAGATACTGGAGAAATTTGCCATTTCTTTCTCCCACTCTCTTCACAGAAGGAATTGAGGCAAACAGAATTAAGTGACTTGCCTAGGGTTACACAGCTAGTAAGTGTCTGAGGCTAGATTTGAATTCAGGAAGAGGAGTCTTCTAACTCTAGACTTGGCATCTATCCACTGTGCCATCTAGCTGCCCCCTCTACTGATCTATACAAAGTTAAATCTGATTTCCAATACAGAATTTTGTTTTTGATGAGCATTTATTCCTGACACTTGCCCATCTTAGGTACCAATAATTATTTGTTTATATTAGTAGACAATATTATTTCCCATTCAATTTTAATATTAGTACCTTTGGGATAAGAACTGAACAGATGGCTTCATTGATATTGGGACCTCTCAGATGAGGAAATTCCCTCTACCAATTCAAGTTCAGGCCTTCTCTCCCAATTGTAATCTTGGAGAGTAATCTAGTATTAAGAGGGTGACTTAACCTAGGGTTACACAACCAATCTGTGTCAGTAGTACTTGAACTCAGGATTTCCTGGCTCTAAGGCTCTTGCCTTATCTATTATGTCATGCTGCATCTCAGACAATGGTATTAGAATGTAATTTTATGCTCAAACACATTTATGCATTCTTTCACATAATAAATACAATCTTTCTTGATAAAGAATTTTGATGAAGAAGAGCAAAGGAATAAGGAGGATGATTAGTAATCCTATCCACAGTGGTGATTTAAATTAGATTTTTGTTGGCATATTGAAGCTATTCAGACATTGTTGTATGAATGAGTAACATAGGATGTTATTATAAATGAAGATGGCTGTGAATGTAAATCAGATAGTAAGCTAATTATTAATATCAATTGCAAACAAATTAGGCATTCATTTTTAAACATTGAACATGTTAAGTATTAAAATTTGTCACTATCAGTTGGTAATATAGGACTAGTAACACAGTACTATGGTTATAATAGACATTTAATAAATATTTGTAGAATAAATGAATGAATGAATTTTCATGTCTCTGATTTCCTCTAAAGACAAAAAAAAGGTCATTCTTAGAAATGAAAATGCTAAGAAAAGGCAAGGGCATCAATATGTGAATTATTTAATGCTATGTAAATGCTTCTTATAGTAGGAAAGCCAGAATCTCTACAAATAGTTTTAATTCCCTCTATGTGTTATTACCCACTATAATATTTCAGGAGAGATTTGAAGACTTGTTTTTGTGTTGGTTTCAGTGATATGTCAGATTACACAGAGCAATCAGTAATTTGGTCAAGAATGAATAGAGATGTCAAATGAATGATGTCTTTTTCTTGCATCCAGCCATGAGTGAACATAAAAGAAATAATTTATTTTGAAAAGATAGGGTCTTTCAGGTAGCTGACCCACAATTTCACTAGTTAATTTTAGAAATTGTGAATTACAACATTCAGATAGGAATAATTTCCCCTGAATTAAGATTAACATAAAATGACCAGGGGAATAAAATCTTTCTCATCAAGTGATGATAGATGATAATATTATATATTGACAGATTGTTTACATTTATTCTTTACATTTGTGGTTGGCAACAAACTACCAAACTAAAGATTGTGAGTTATGGTTAAGCATTTTCCAACATAATTAGAATAAACTTTCTGTGCTTTATTCCAAATATCCAACATTTAGAAGGGGAAAAAAAGGAAGGGGATGGTTTTATAAACTTCCAGGAAAGGGCAATTAACAAGTTTAGCAATTGCATGAGGAAGAAGGCAGAAACTTTGGCAGGCAGATCTCTCATTCCCTTTCTCCCATATGGACCATGGATTACTTTTAATGTGGACTCAATTGTCCTTTTTCTCTGCTTTTGTGAAGTTAGAAAAATAAGAATAAATAGTATGCCTTTTCAAGCTAGTTATAAGACCCTATGTTTTGGAAAGAAAGAAAGGAAGGAAGGAAGGAAGGAAGGAAGGAAGAAAGGAAGGAAGGAAGGAAGGAAGGAAGGAGAAAGGAAGAAGGAAGGAAGAGAGGAAGAGAAGAAGGGAGGAAGGGAGGAAGAGAGGAAGAGAGGACTATTCAAGAACAAAGATTAGAGCTATATTTCAGCTTTCTCTACTGGGAGCATAAGAGTGGAAAGGAGGAAAAGTTTGAATGTCCCTAATTTTGTTCTTGGCCACGAGGATGGTTTCAGCTGTTTTGCAAGTGCTCCATCATCTGGTCCTAGTTCTTTACCTTTTCATATTCATTAAAGATTGCAGGAGGTTGCCTGCAGCAGCAGCAGCAATATCTATCCTAATTCCTCTAGAATTTTCTGAAATCATTACCTCTCCCAATACATCTCTACTTCTTCTCCTCCCTTAGGAATGGGGAAAGGTCTATTGGTCTCAGAAGATGAACACTGGATTCTGGTCTCCAATGACCCACTGAACAAGCATTAGACAGGATAAAAAAAAAAAAAACATACAAAAAATCCCCAATAATATGAATGCTAGCTTGTCACAAAAATACATAATTATGAAGAATGAAGATAAATTTGTCATTTTTCTCATATATTGAATATTCATCATATATTCTATGCAGCTGTATTTTAGAATGTCATTTCCTTTCTTTCTCCCATTAACATAAAAAGGATTGTGCTACTGGTTTATTCTTAGGGCTTGCATTGTACCTTACATGCTGAAGTTAGCTGTTGTAAGTCAGCATTCTAAATATTTTCTTTGCTATTCACAGACAGTTATTTTTTCTATGCATGTGATCTGATTTATGACAGCACAAGAACAAATTTAAAATGATTCATAGGTAATTTGCCACTTTTTTCTCTCTCCAGGAAATAAGGAAACAATGTGGTGCCATGAAAAGAGTGCTGAATTTGGAATCAAAAGATTCCATTTCAAATCCCTGTTCTTGTCTGCTTCTTATTTACTCTTTGTGTGTCACTGGGTAAGTCACTTCTCTCTGAGTTTCAATTTACTCATCTAATGAGGGGATTGAACTAGATGACCTCTGAGATTCCCTCTAGTTTTGAATCTATGAGTCCGTGATCCAACAGAAGATTTTGTTGGATTTTCTTTCTTCATGCTAGTTTCAATAGGTATTTTGATCCAGAGGGTATAAACTGATGCTGTATTTAATGTGTGTTTATGCAGGTGTCTGTATTGATTTTAATTTAGGAGGATGATCCATGACCTGATCAATGATAGGTAGGGCTAGTGCTCTGAGTTGTTTCCCCAGCTGTGGTTTTAAATCTATGTTGATGCATCTATGCTCTTTCTTTTTTTAATTTCATGGTAGCATGTATGATTTAAGCTTTAAAGTTACAACCATGTTATTATTGTTAATAATAATTTATACTTTAAAATTTACAATGTACTTTTACATTTATTATTTCAGTCCTATAGAGTAGAATTTTCTTAAATCCTGTTTACAGCCCTGTGGGATAGATATTTATTCCTATCTTAACAGGTAAAGAAATAGAGACTGAAAAAGCATAAGTTCAAGTTCACATATCTAACAAACAGAGAATATTGATTATTACAAAGTTAGCCATTTTTTCCACATAGATGAATAGATGTATCATTTTATTCATTCTTCATTTCCTTATTTTATTTTATTAACTAGTACTGAATTCACATTCTGGAATTGGGGTTTATGAAGTAGAGACTATATTCCACCCATCATATGCATAATGTAACTTAGTTCAGACAATTTAGACTCTCGTTCCAGTAAGGGAATTAAAACCCCTTACATCCATATAAGAATAAATATGCTTTGTTTAAGGACTAAATAAGTAGTGATGTTAAGCCATAGTGGCTACACTCTGGCAAAACCATCTTGGCAGACAGACTAACCCAAGTTGAGGGTAACCAGTATGCCTCAAACCCTTCTGTGAATTGGGAGTGTCTACCCCAAGCATGTAAAGACTTCACCTGGTGGAATGGACAGATGTGAACAATTTGTTCCAGTGACCATGAAGGCAGTTGAAACAGGTAATGTCGAGAGCTTAGACCTTGGTCAGACATCAAAGATACCAAGGCCATCCACTACATCCAGGGCCATCACCAGTCATGCCACTGGACTTTAATATTTGTGGAAGAGAGATGAAGAAGACAACTTTGTGCTACTCTGCCTCACTTAAATCCAATTCATGGGCAAGTCAAGATCGCCCTGTAATGTTATTGATCCTCTTTGAAAGGAAGGACCAACAATAATAATCCTAAGTAGTGAAGACATCATAGTTTTATATTTTTAAGTACGACCTTTCTTTCTTTATTTAGAAAGGGAAAGGAGCCAGGTTGTATTTTAACTGATGTAGTGAAGAAACTCCTTTAATGAAAATAGGGCAGTAATTGTTCTGTAACTTCTAATCTTAAAGTAGTGGCATCCAAAGTAGGATGCAGAAGAAGATCCATAAGCATATATGCCAAGTTTAAAGATCAAGCAATGAAAACTTATCTTTTGATGACTTAAATTTAAGATGATAAAAAAAAACTCCAAGAAAACAAATCAGCCATGTGCTTATGGCCATAGGAAGACCCCATCTCCTGCAGGTCCCAAGGGAAACTAGAAGCAGTCCACAGCCAGAAAGGAAGAGAGTAAGTAAGAGGCAAATTGCTTCCTTTTTGTATTTTCTCTTCTGGTTCAGTAGCCAGTTAAAAGACTTTTAGTTACTTCCCATTGCAACGTCCTCATCAATGAGCGATCAAAGGCCTTTCATTCTTTTCTCCTCTTCCTCCTATCAAGCTTCCAGATGTTTTTCTGAAATGAATGGGGACTAGGCATGCTGCAAATGAGGAAGAGAGAAGAGCCCCACTATACTCATCAGGGGTCACAATGCTAAGAAGTCAGAACAATTTTGAACTACATAGGAAATCTTTAAAATTTTTTAAAATTATTTTTACTCCTTATCCACATAGGCAGCCAGCTTCTCTGGATGGCTGAGATAATTTAGTATTATTCTCCAAGTATTTAATACACAGGAAGGGCAACTGTCTTTGCACATGTCCAGCAGCTCTGGTGTGTATAGGTATGCTCATCCCTTTCTGGGGAGGCTAAGTAAGGCTTTTGTGTAGGAAGCATTGACAAAAGCTGATTTTGGCAGCAGTGTTATACAACTAAGGAGTTTTGTCTCCTTTCTGGGTAAAAAGAAGAGCCAATGAAAGTTCTGGATGTGAGATGGAGTGAAACACTCTTGTTTCTTCCTGATCCTACCCTCGGATTTGAAAACTCCAGGCCTGGAAATGTATCCAATCATGGTACTTAGCTGCTTCTTATTATCCACAATCTTTAAGAGGAGCTTAGAGCATTAAGAAGGGAAGGAAATTTGCCTAGGGTCACTTTGTTGGGAAGTCTTAGAGTTGGGATCTGAGCAGCCCTTAATTTTTTTTTTAAACCCTTACATTCCATCTTAGAATCAATACTATGTTTTGATTCCAAGGTATAAGAGCAGTACAGGTGAGGTAATGAGGGGTCAAGTGACTTGCACAGCTAGGCAAATATTCTGAGGCCATATTTGAACCCAGGTCCTCCTGGCTAGGCCTGGCTCCCAATCCACTGAGTCACCTGTCTCCCTTCCCCATTTGTTTTGAACAGCCCTTAATTCTAAGACCTACTATCTCTCTCTGTATCCAACACTGACTTAATTAGTCTTAGATTTAGTTCTTAATTATTGACATTAACACACAAAAGTGTTGGCTATTCTGAAGACAGCAGCAGCACAATGGATAAAGAGCTTAAATTAGTTAGGGAGATCTGAGTTTGAATCCTGCTTTAGACCCTTTAGAGCTGAAATAGGTGAGTAAGATGATTCACTGAGCTTGTATATAGTTGTTATTGTTACTATTCAGAGGAACTTGCTCTCGGAACCTGAGTAGGCCTGAGAGTCACTCCTAGGCCACAGTGCTATTGACTTTCTTTTTAAACAGTAAATGTGGTTTATTTATAACAAAATAAATAGTAATGAGGAGGACCAGGGGAAAGGAGTCCCTAAGCTTAATATTCTTATTTCTCCAGCCAAATGCCTCTACAGGTTCTCATGGACCATCTTCATAGATCTTTAGGCTACACTATTCCTATACTATCTCACTTTCCCAAACCCAATATCTTCCCAGATCTAACTGGTCCTCAAATTGTTGATAGATAAGTTAAACAGTTTATCAAGGTAAGATAACTTTAGCTCAGATGAGTTCACTCTTGTAGACCAGAGGCCACCAGCCAAGATGGCTTGGCTGTTCTCACAGGCAGGGTTACTGGGCCTTGGCAGCTCTCTCACACAAACACAGTCTGGATCTTTTAGGAACACAGCAGCTACGGGATCACAGGGAGATGGCAACTGGATACAAGGATGGAACAGACCTCAGTTTTTCTCACTAGTTTGAATACAGGACTCTCCAGGTATCAGGAAAGACAAGTCACCTCATACAAACTGCCATAGGAAGTAAACTCTCCACTCTTGTCCACACAGGAAAAAACCTTACCTCTCAATGGTCTCCAGTCCTCGATTTAATCCTTTCCCCAGATTCTGGAATTCCCCTCTCAGTCCTGTGTGTATGACCAGACCCTCCTTTGTAAACTCATGCCTTTGCTAAATTGTAAAACCCTAGGTTCTTATTCTCCCTTACAGAGCTATACAGCCCTGGAGAAGCCACTTTAACTTTGTCACTCTCAGTTTCCTCATCCATAAAGTGTATAATGAATGGCATATACTTTATTGAGCTGTTGTAAGGATCAAATGAGATAATAATATATGTACAATACCTTGCAAACCTCAAGGTACCTTATCCATATTTGCTATTGTGAGTAGGGTGAATGGGAGTAAGGTAGGAGGAAGGGATGGATGGGAGAAAGGAGAGAGGAAGGTAGAGAAAGGGAAAGGAAGGTAGTGTATTGTAATATAGGATTTTAGCATTGCCATGTTAGCTTAGGGCAAACCTGTCAGTTTCCCTGGATGGAATGTTGAAGAGGGCATGAGACAACTGGCAGTTGAACTGAGAGTATAAAAAACCCTGGAAACCCAGAGCTGGGTTATTCACTGACCTGACTTCGACCAGACTACTCATCTACCCCTTCCCCAGCCCCTGGTAGGGAAAATTGACCAGAGCCCTTCAGGGGTTTAAATAAAAGATCAGAGAGCAACTTTAGGTTTAGAATAGCTAGGTTTTATTTAAATTAGAAAGGGGAAGGTTTAGGAAAAACTAGGAAGTAGATAGAAACGGAAAAAATGTGCAAGAGATAGAGATCAGGATCCAAGAGCCTCCAGGTTTGAGAGAGCAGAAAGACTCCTGGGTAGAGAGAGAGAAAAGGCACCAAACTTTCTCTTTTATACTTTCTTCAACACTTCCACAAAGGAAGTGGGAGATGTCAGGGGAAGTTGTAGCAGAGAGCCCAGGGAGTTGTAGTCTTCCAGGGCTTACAACAATTCCAAATGACACACTATATAACAAAGGAAACCCTGTGAATTTAAAACTCACAGAGCAGAACCATGAAAACAATGTGTATAGTAACAGAAATATACTATGTTGAGATGATCAAATATGAAGGACTAAACAATTATCAGCAAAGCAAGTTCCCAAGATAAACTCAAGGGACCTCATAATGACAAATGCTATCCACAGCCAAAAAAGAAACTGTTGGAGTATGATTGAAGCTCAAAGCATGCCATCTTTTACTTTATTTCCTTCATGAGTTTTTTTTTTAATTGTATATGTGATAAGTGTCTTCTATCATGACACGAGCAATAAGGAAATATGTATTGCATGAAAGCCCTGGTATAATGTGAACTGGAACAATCTCCAGAAATTGATGCAGAATGAAAGGAGCAGAACCAGGAGAACTTTATACACAAAGATAGATACGTTATGGCACAATAGAATGTAATGGACTTCACATTACGGATTCAGCTTCTGATTTTGGCTTCCTGATTTGGACTTTGGATTCTGGTGGACATTCAGATTCTACTTTGGTGGTTCTTGCTGAAAAGACTACCATGACTCCTGGTTGGAGATCAGGACCTGAGGACACCTTTGTCAGAGTTGCACTGGATTCCCCTAGATAGGCAATTATAGTGTATTTAGCTAGGCAATATTTTTTACTTCCATTCTACAGTTCCCTCTCTTTACTATCCCTACCCTGCTGCAATAAAGCTACTAGCAGCCTCATGACTTAAGAGTTAATTTTTATAAACGGTGACTATAACAACTTTTTATAACCCAGTATTTGATCAAACCAATTTTAACTATTACAGTGATATGTCAAAAATATAGTTAAGGTGGAAAAAAGGATAATGCTAAGAGAAACTTAAAAAGAGAAGTAAAATGGGGTAAAATATGTCACATAAAGAAAAACCAGAATCATTTTGTATGTTGTTTATGTTAAGATTAAAATTGATGAAGGCCGAGATTATAAGGGAGAATAGTATTTTAATAAAAGCCATGTCGATATAGATAAATCGTTAGACCACGGGCCTATAAGTATTCAAACTGCCGCCTCAGCCATTTTTACCTTTTGTATCTCCCATGCGCCCAGGTGGCTAAAGAGAGACTGCCAACCCTCACTCCAGGAGTCTTATACCCTCTCTTACATCATCACTTCCTGTCTGCCTCCATTTTTATAAGAGGAATCATGGGAAATGTAGTTCCATAGTCCCCATATGTCCATAGGGAGTCTGCTAGACACTTCCCTGAATTTAAAACAAACATTTACAAGAAACACACTTATGGCAGGTAGACACATAGGGCAAAGGTAAGAGGCTGGAGTAGAATCTATTGGGCTTCAACTTAGAAAAAGAAGACAGGAATAGCAATCATGATCTCAGACAAAGCTAAAGTCAAATTAGATTTGATTAAAAGAGATAAGGTAATTACAATTTAATAAAAGGCAGTATAAATAACGAAGTAATATGAGTGTTGTAAGTGATGAAATTAATGGTTCAGCTAAATATATGAAAATTATAAAACTTTTATTTACAAAAGAAGTAGAAAGAGTGAAAGCAGAGGAATACGAAAAGGTAGAGAAGACATTAACCTATCTAACTAAATATTGTTCTAGTTCTTGGCTCAGTCAGGACTTGTTAACCTTCAAATGGAATTAAACTCTCTCCAGAAGACAGGAAGGGAAAGCCAGCTATCCACTCACCCAAGTTTCTTCCAAGTGGCAGATCAAGACAATGACTTGAACTCAAGGTTACTCCTATGGATGACCTTCTTCTTTGAGCCAACCTTCTTCTTGGAGTCCTCTCTCCTTCTTGGAGTAACTCTCTTCTTGCAGTTCACTCTCTCCATTAGCCTCCTTACCAGACTGCCTTCATGGCTTTTATGGTGGTTTTCTGTCCCTGCCCCTTTTCACTGGGGCCAATCACAGCTTCCAAATTGTCTAGTACTGCCCAGGGGGTGGTCTTTGTTGGAACTAGTTCTCACCTTCTGGAGGTGTGAATGCTCATCAAAAGAGTTCACCCATTCTGAGGGTGTGAACAAGTTTCTGACTGTTTGAGTTAGAAAAAAGAGTGGAACTCTCCAACTATCTTGCTGGCTTCTCACCTAGCACTAGGTAGGATGTGAATTCACTAAGTGGTTTGTGAGCTCTTCCACCTAGTTCCAGCTTGTGTTGATGCAAAGTTATTGCCAAGCAAAGTGTTAGCTCCAACCAAGCAAAGAGAACAAAGGATTCCATTTTCACAAGTGTGAACTCAAAGAGAACCAAGAATTCCCTTTTACAATCACCCTGTGATTCTTTGGGAGACTAGTCTCCCCAACGAATCATTTTACATAATCAGAAACTACAATAGTTAGAGATCAGAAGGAAATGAAAGATAGGAAGAGAGAGAGCAATCAATGTTTGCTAAGTGCATTGACAATAATTAGGGGGCAACCCCTTTTGGCATAAGAGTATACATATAAATAAATGTGTCACAACCCCCCCATAGTTCAATCAATTATGCTCCATGATTCATTCTGTTTTTTCTGATGCTTTGGAGGTTTCCTTCAAGCATCTTCATGGTGCCTTCTTCAAATAATTTATCTTCTAGATTCAAAGAGTTATTGAGCTCTCTTTTCTGAAATGTTTCTTTCTCAAAAGATTTTTTTAGTTTTATGGCAATTATAGAATCCATATGGCAATTATACAATCACCCCCTGAAATCTACCCGGAGGAGGTTATTGACCAATATTTGAATCAACATGGGATATATCAATTTTCATTTAGAGAACAGCTTTATATAACACTTTAATAGCAGGAACTTCTGTTCCCTACCTTTAATTTGACGTTCCTTTAAATATATGTAAAAATCATTTAGAAGCTACTAGGCTTCATGCAATATGCTCCCTCTTTTGGGCCATTTAGGGGTACCATGCCCCTTAAGAAAAACTTTCCACCTTCCAGATGAGATTATACGTCTCATCCACTGCATTTTTATAAATGCAGAGGTGGGGAATATTTAGTCACTTCACTTCAGAAGGTCCTTTAAAATCAATTTAAATTTTTATATCATTAAATTTTCCTGGACTGTTACAATGGTATTTTCTCTAGTCCAGTCATATGGGGAGGTATAAACAAAAACAACGCAACAAAATACATAGCCAATAACCAAAACATAGTTATTTAATAAACAAAATTAGATCTTAAAACAAACAGTCAACAAATACAATATATGTTACAGGACACAGGGACTGAATTCAAAAGCCCCTTTTCCTTTTTTTTTTTTTTTTTTTACTTTTGAGGGCTTCACTATTGGGAGAGGAACAAACTGAAACACTTGATTGTACAGGTAATTCTAATGTCATAGTGCCATCCTGAGCACATGTTATTGTGGTTCTAAATTTACATAATAGGTCTCTCCCTAGCAAATTTAGAGGGGAACCAGGCATTAAAAGAAAAGAATGTTCTATTGATAAGTGTCCTAGAGATACCATTCTAGGGGAAAGTTCTGAGGCATTTTGAAGTGTTCCTGATACACCTACTACATTTAGAGAGCCAATAGAATTGCATTCAGCATCTGGTTTACTTACTAAAATTGATCTGGAAGCTCCTGTATCTAAGAGACAATCATAATATGTGTTCCCAACCTTTAAGATTACATGAGCATCTTTACTAGAATGGACTGGGATAACTGAGGAAGGATGGGAAGTGGGGGCGTTGCAGTTTGGTAAATCTTTCTTCTTACTCTGGGTTTTTTTAAAGTTTTTCTCAATGTTTTTAATATGAGTCTGGAGCTCCCCCAAACTCTCCTTAATTTTTTTTATGAGAATTATACAATCTTTCTCAAGATGAGATAAATTTCTTCTTTGGGTCTCTAAGTTACTCAGGATATCTGTCAATCTTCTCTTAAGAAGAGATAGATGAACTGAAACACATTTTGTTATTGTAAATATCCCCAGAAACAGTGCTAGATATATCCACTGTGATATATTTTCTGGCATCACTAGCCATTTTAGATATATAAGAAATAGGATTTTCCCAATTTGGGTTTTGCTGCTCAGAATCATGTTTGGTTGCCTATTTTATTTTAAAGTTTAGGACTTACCTTTCTTCAGCTGAGGATTTAGTTACTAATAGCTGGCTGAGGGATAGATTAGTAGAAATGAAAATATCAGAAGATTATAGGCACTCATAGTCCCATCTGGGTCCTCAAAAATGTAAGTAATAAAATTAATGCTTTGGCTAAATATATGAAAATCATGAATCTTTTATTTACAAAAGAAGTGAAAAGAGTGAAAGCAGAGGAATACAGAAAGGTAGAGAAGATTTTAACCTATCTAACTAAATATTGTTCTAGTGCTTGGCTCAGTCAGGACTTGTTAACCTTCAACTGGAATTAAACTCTCTCCAGAAGACAGGAAGGGAAAGCCAGCTAATCACTCACCCAAGTTTCCTCCAAGACAATGACTTGAGCTCAAGGTTACTCTTGAGGCTGACCTTCTTCTTTGAGCCAACCTTCTTCTTGGAGTGACTCTCTTCTTGCAGTTCATTCTCTCTACTAGCCTTCCCATCAGACTGCCTTCATGGCTTTTATGGTGGTTTCCTGTCCCTGCCCCTTTTCACAGGGGCCAATCACAGCTTCCAAATTGTCTAGCACTACACAGGGGGTGGTCTTTGTTGGAACTAGTTCTCACCTTCTGGAGGTGTGAATGCTCATCAAAAGAGTTCACCCATTCTGAGGGTGTGAACAAGTTTCTGACTGTTTGAGTTAGAAAAAAGAGTGGAACTCTCCAACTATCTTGCTGGCTTCTCACCTAGCACTAGGTAGGATGTGAATTCACTAAGTGGTTTGTGAGCTCTTCCACCTAGTTCCAGCTTGTGTTGATGCAAAGTTATTGCCAAGCAAAGTGTTAGCTCCAACCAGGCAAAGAGAATAAAGGATTCCCTTTCACAAGTGCAAATTCAAATAGAACAAAGAATTCTCTTTTACAAGACTAATAAAATAGGTGACAGATGATAAGGGCTTGAATTAATGTAATGGTCATATGAGCAGTATTTTTACTAGTGGTAGCAGTTAGAGAAGAAAAAGAAATTGAAGGGATTAAAGTAGGCAATGAGGAAACTAAACTATCACTCTTAGCAGATGATATGATGGTCTACTTAAAGAATCCTAGAAAATCAACTAAAAAACTAGTGGAAATAATTAACAACAATAGCAAGGTTGCAGGATATAAGAAAAACCTACATAAATCATCAGCATTTCTATAGATTTCCAACAAAACTTAGCAGCAACAGTTAGAAAGAAAATATGAAATATATGGGAATCTAGTTGCCAAGACAAACTCAAGAATTATATGAACACAACTACAAAACACTTTTCATACAAATAGAACGAGACCTAAAAAATTGGAAAAATGTTAATTGTTCATGAGCAGGATGAGCTAATGTAATAAAAATGATAATCCCACCTAAATTAATTTACTTATTCAGTACCACTCCTATCAAAGTACCAAAAAATTTCTTTTAGAATTAGAAAAAAATTATAACAAAATTCAACTGGAAGAACAAAAGATCAAGAATATCAAGGGAACTAACAAAAAAAAATGTGAAAAATGGGGGCCTACCAGTTGCATATCTTAAACTGCATTATGAAGCAGTGATTAACAGAACAATATGGTACTGGCTAAAAGATAGAAGAGTGGATCAATGGAATAGGCTAGGGGCAAATGACCTCAGCAAACTAGTGTTTCATGAGCCCAAAGATCCCACCTTTTGGGACAAGAACCCACTATTTGAAAAAATCTGCTGGGAAAATTGGAAAACAGTGTGGGAAAAATTAGGCTTAGATCAACATCTCACATCCTATACCAAGACAAATTCAAAATGGGTAAATGACATATATAAAGAGGGAAATTATAACTAAATTAAGGGAATATGGGATAGCATAGGAAAAGAAAAATTTTAAGACCAAGAAAGAAATGGAGAACATTTAAAGATGTAAAATGAATAATTTTTATTGTATTAAATAAAAAAGCTTTTTGAAAAAAAAAACAATGCAACCAAAATTAGAAGGGAAGCAACAAACTGGAGAAAATTTTTTTTAACAAAAATCTTGGACTAAGATCTAATTTCTCAAATTTATAAAGAACTAAGTCAAATGTACAAGAAATAAAGCCATTTCCCAACGGACAAATCATCAAGGGATATGAATAGACATTTTTCAGATGATGAAATAAAAACTATCCATGATCATATGAAAAAGTGTTCTGAATCCCTCCTGATTAGAGAAATGTGAATCAAAACAACTCTGAGGTACCAACTAATACCTATCAGATTGGTTCATATGACAATAAAGGAAAATAATAAATGTTGGAGGGGATGTGGCAAAATTGGGACACTAATGCATTGCTAGTGTATTTGTGAATTGATTCAACTATTCTGGAAACAATTTGGAATTATACCCAAAGGGCTCTAAAAGAATGAATGATCTTTTATCCAGCAATACCACTAGTACATTTGTGCCCCAAAGATATTTTTAAAAGTTTGTACAAAATATTTATAGCCATGCTTTTTCTGGTGGCAAAAATTTAGAAAATGAAGAGATGTCTCTCAATTGGGGAATGGCTGAACAAATTGTGGTATATGATGGTGACAGAATACTATTGGTTATAAAGCATGATAAAACTGCTTGATTTCTATAAAAAATGGGAAGACCTCCATGAACTGATGGGGAGTGAAATGAACAGTATCTGGAGAACATGGTACACAGAAACTGAAACCTGGGATGATCAAATGTAAAAGACTTTTCTTTTAATAGCAATGCAATGATCCAGAACAATCACTTATCAGAAAGAATGCTATCTACTTTGAGAGAAGAACTATGGGAGTAGAAATGCAGAAGAAAAACATAATTTATCACTTGCTTATATGAGTATAGGACTTGGGGTTTGGGTTTTAAAAGTGGAATTGCTTGTCAGCTCCAGGACGGGGAAGGGAAGAGGGGAGGGAGAGAATATGAACTATGTAACCTTGGAAAAATACTTAAAAAACAAGCAAACAAAAAGAAATGGCAACTTTGGAGCCAGGAATTTGGGGCCAGACAGGAAGAGGCCATAAGGAACTTCATATCACTAATACATATTTAGTTTAGAGGCAGCTAGATGGCACCTATATAGAGCAGCCTGCTTGGAGTCAGAAGACTTAATTCAAATTTGGCCTCAGACACTTACTATCTGTGTAATCTGAGGAACTCACTTAACCCTTTTGCCTCACTTTTCTCTTCTACAAAATGAGCTGGAGAAAGAAATTGTAAACCATTCTAGTATCTTTGCCAAGAAAACTCCAAGTGGAGTTATGAAAAGTCAGACCTAATTGAAAGAATCAAATGATAATAATTTAGTTTAGGATCAACAAGTGGGCATTAAATTTTTGGTTGTTGTAAACAACGTTGACATTTTTAAACTTGAATGTACAATATTCATATTTAACTTCAGTTATTGT
The DNA here is from genome assembly GCF_016433145.1 of Gracilinanus agilis. NCBI lineage: Eukaryota > Metazoa > Chordata > Mammalia > Didelphimorphia > Didelphidae > Gracilinanus > Gracilinanus agilis. Next base: position 302,271,096 of record NC_058130.1, on the reverse strand, counting down.
TTAATATAACATAAACCTAAGTAGGTGACTTAGTTTAAATAAAGCAGTAAATAAACTAAAATGAATGTGAGTACTCTTAATTATAAATTTGTTGACTATTGGCAAGATCATTGTTTATAAATAATAATAAACAAAAGTAAATAATTTCAGAAGTTGACATTCCTTTATTAAACAGGAAATGGGGAGTGATATCAATCTTTATATATAGCTATATATCTTTATATCTATATACACACATAGATAAATATATACACATATATAGTATGTCTACAGGTATATATGTACAGTGCTATGTTGACACATGAGTTTAAATCATTTCATGGCCAAGCTTGTAATTCAGTATGCTTCCGTGTCAAATCAAATTTCCCCATTTAAATGAATGGAAATGCAAACAATCCAGTCCATTTTTAAAAATTAATAAAATGTATGAAATGTCAAGGTGGAATCTAAGAGAACCCCAAGTTTGTAGTAGGGTGAGGTCTGAAGACTCATTTGACCTTGTTACATGAGAATTTATCCTGGAGGGAAATGCCAGACTCATAGTTTCAGTCTAACAATAAACCTAAAAGTACTTTAGGTGGAGCTGGTAGACTCAATCAGGTGTTAAGTACCCTTTTTTGTCCTGGTAGTTTCTCCCTTTGGGTCAAGGTCCTTTTCTCAGGTAACCCAGCCCTTGCCTGGATCTTTCCATTTTGTGTCCATTGTAAAGCCTTTCCCTTATAATCCTGTCTAGAATTCATCATTTCTTTGTAGCCATTGTAAAGCCAATCAACTATGCTCCAGTTCAAAGTTACTCAAGAGGTATATAAGCTCCCAACTTTCTTGGTTCCTTGGAGCTGTCATTGCATGGTGATTTCTCCCAGGGATCAGTAACCAGAGTAGCCAGAGCCCTTTGGCTCTGTGTGGCTTTGAGCGTGTGATTCTGTGTGGAGGCCTAAAGGATTGTTGTGGATTCCTCTCCTGATTAAAGACTTGGTTTATCTGACTATTTAATAGTTCTGTGTTTTTTTCCAGTTTAGCAGAAGCAACAAGGCAGTTGACTAATGCTGCTGGGATTTGAAAACTTGACTTTTTTTTTTTTTTTAAAGAAGACAATAGAACTTGGCCTCTCTATTGGAAGTTGTGTGCCAAAGATGCAGTGTCATAACCCTCCTTTTTCTTTCTCCCCCTCCCGTTGAGCACCCATGTATTTTTGTGAATGTGTTTGTGAAATCTCTATCTCATTGTAGTGTATGCAGGCAAGACTGCACTCTCCTGCAGATGTGTGGAGTAAACTGGTATAATTTTTTGTCACATAATAAACACATAGCAGCAGTAAAAATAACAACAACAAAAACAAAAACAACAAAAACAAACTTCTGTATGCAGCTGCTACCTAATGGCTAGTGGTGGAAGCTTGTGATTCAAATATCCGCTAGTGACTTAAAGCAAACAATTCAGATCATGATTGCTCCTGACTTAAGATGCTTGCATGTCAAAGTACCACTGCATACATATACATATATATTTTAACTAAATTGATAGAATAGTTTCCTAAAAATAATCATCATTCAGAGACAAAATATTAATCTATTAGGGAAAATGTCAAAATAATACAGAGTACACAGAGTATAGAATGTACTTAAATTTCTTCCTGAAGAGTAATTCAACTACTTAGGCTTAGCAATGATTTTCCATTTATTAGCTTAGCAGAGAGTCTTTTTGTATTTATACACATTGAATTTTCATAGATAATCTTTGGAGAGTATAGTCATTGGTCTTAGAGATTTATACTGAAACTCAAGAGTTACAGCCAATGAAAATCTGGTTCATTATTCCTTTTAAGAATATAGGTTCTATTCACTGTTTTATTTGGAGCTGGGGAATTTAAGATGAGAAATAAGATTAAATGGAAGAAGGGTACTGCATAGCAATGACTTCGATTCCTTCAGATCTGAATTTCTGTAATGTTTTGTGCAAAAGAATATTTTTCTTTGTATTAGTCACTGCCTAGTCCACATATATATTAGGATAGCCATGATCTTAAGCATTTTTAAATCTACTTTGTTCCTTTTTTCAAAACTTCTTAGTCTTTTGCTTGTGAATTAATGAAGTTGACTCAGTTATTTTATTTTGGAAAAAAAAAGCATAAGGTAAAGAAAAAAGTGTAAATATGGTGCTCACTGGTGAGCACTAAATTGTCATTGAGGACAGTAGTTATATGAGTCTTCATTTTTCTTAAATCTATCATGTAATTGCTTTCTCACTTTGCTTTTTCCTCATACAATGGGGCTAATTCATCATGGGGAAAGCAACATCCTTAGTGACTTAGTGATGCTGACATAGTGACACCTGATTGACATCATGTTGGAGTAGGGACCAATTTACCCAAGGTAATAGTGAAAAATTGAAAAAAGTATTTGCTTTACCAAAAATTGAATAAGTTCTAAATTTATCTGTAGTAGAATCAACCCTAAAATGATTAAGGGACAAGTTCCGTCTCTGTTTTGTGGTTTCTGAACTTGGGCATTGGCATTCTTTAAAATATCTCCTTTAAGTAGAAAAGAAGCATTTCTATTATGCTTTCTCTTCTTTTATAAAGCCTTTAAAATTTTTTAAGGTGATTTTATTTAAAAGAAAAAAAATCCTTATGATCAAAGTCTATTCTGATCAGATCCATTCTTTCCTTTTTATACTGAAGGAAGCTGGCAAACTGTAGAAGGGGGAAAAGAGACAATTAGTTGTAAATCTATAACATGGAGAAAAGGCTGTGCCCTAGACCTTTTTGAGTATTGTAGCTAGCGTATCAGAAGTGGAAGGGACCTTAGAGATCTAAAACTTGAATTTTGCAAATAAGGAGTTTTAAATTCTTGGGTCTATCAACTATATTTTTTTGGGAGCCCCAAGTTTGCCCTTGTCCCTTGAGAATTTACCTTAGGGGAAGTCCCAGACTGACCTTGTCTCTGACTGAACAATGAACCTTAAAGCACTTAGTGATCCCAGTTTAGGTGGGATTACTAGATAGTCAAAAAAAATTTTTTTAAACCCTTAACTTCTGTGTATTGGCTCCTAGGTGGAAGAGTGGTAAGGGTGGGCAATGGAGGTCAAGTGGCTTGCCCACAGTCATACAGCTGGGAAGTGTCTGAGGCCAGATTTGAACCTAGGACCTCCCTACCTGACTCTCAATCCACTGAACTACTCAGCTGCCCACTAGATAGTCAAATCTTAAGTACCCTTATCTTAGAAGTTTCTTCCTTTGAATCAGAGACCTCTCCTAGATAGCCCAGCCACCGGCTAGAATCTTCCTTTTGTATCCACTGTAAAGCATTAGCCTCTTTCTGAAGATCCAGCCCTGGACTCCTCATTTTCTAGAGTCCATTGTAAAGCTCATCAGTCATACTTCTTTGCCCTTTATTCCAGTTAGTTGGAAATTGGGATAAGTATCTTTGTTATCTCTGTTTGTTGTTGAAAAGGGCTGTTGGCTGCCAGCTGTTGTGAGCTGACGCTCCATATAACTGTCAGGCCTAGTCAAATTATGACTGTGTAAAACTACTTGGAAACAGATTCACAAAACCTATTTAATAATTCTTGAAAGGATTAAGGTAGGAAAGGAAAGGTAAACAAAGGATTTAGGATTTATTCCCTAATCTAAAAGGAAATCTAAATTTAACACAACTCTGATTCATGAGAATCATCTTCTTGTTTCCCTGAGCCTCCTTAAAACTCCTTATTCCAGTGATGGGCAAGCCATTCCATGAAGGCCAGATTCAAGCCTTAGTTTGCTCAATCACTGCCTTAAGCAATTCCCTAATCACTACATCTGGATGTGGGGGGCATAGTAATTAGGGAATTGTTTAAGGTGGTGATGGGCAAACTAAGGCCTGGATCTGGCCCTCAGGGAATAGTTTGCCCATCACTGCAAGTTATTCTATCACTAATACCCAGGGTCTATACTAAAAAGCCTATGTTAATTTATAATCCTCTTAGATAAATAATTAAGTGTATTTTCTCTGTATATCTCTTCCAGCTTTGAATCAGTTTGGTTCTCTCATTCTGCCAACTTCCATCTTTTCAGACCTCTTTCTGGCTTCATTAGGCCTTGGTAGACCTCAAATGGCCTACTTGTCTCTACAGCCAATCAGAGGAAAACATTCTCTCCTTCACTTTCTGTTGGTCTTCTCCACAAACTTATTCCTGACACTCCAATCTGCTTTCCTCTTTCTACTGCCACTCGGTTTTCAGTTTTCCAGGGAGCAACAATTCCAGCCTCCTCTCAGAGTAAAATTCCTCCAAGTGTCCTCGAAGTTGGAAACTAACAGCTTCTCAGGTTGCTCAGAATTCTTTACCAGGAACTCTGCCCAAGATTCCAGCTGGCCTTCAAGGTAATCTGACCCTGTCCTTAGCTACTAAGATCCTAATTACCCCAAAATGTTTATTTTAATCTCAATATTCCCTAAAAGGTATATAAGATCCCCAAGTTTTATTGCTCTTTGGAAAATCACCTTTGGCAGTGATTTCCTAGAAACACTCTCCCCAGAGTCCCAGATATTTGGCTCTATGTGGTGGCCCATTATTAAGGTCTTGTCTCTTATCCTGATTAAAGATTTAGTTTTTCTGACTAATATAGAGGTTCTGTGTTTTTCCAAGTTGACAGGCCATTGAGTAGATCTGTGATCTTGTCAGCAAGGTTACTTCTTCTAGCAGTGCCATCTATGCCTCTCATTGAGTTGTAAAACTTTAGTTCATCTTCTTCCACAAATCCTTTATTGGGGGTTTATCTAATATACTTCTCCATTTGGCATTTAAAATCCTTCACCATCTAGTTCAGTCTAACTTTTAAGTCAAGGTAAGTAGTTGCTAAGCACTTGCTAAATGCCAGGCACCATGCTAATCCAGAAGATACCACTTGGGCAGGCAAAGGACAGATTCTGCCTTCAAGGGTATCACCATCTCCTGCTGGAGCTTTTAGGTTTATTGTACATCTTCTCCCTTCATAAGGGACTCTCCCTTCCAACAGGCCCTGAGCTCTTGTTACCTATACATACATACATATGTTTACACACATGTGCATGTGTATATGTATATATGCATGTATTTATATATTAATTGCTTTAGATCTGTTGACTTTTCATAGATACAAAGGGTGCATATTGTTTTATCCTTTGTTTTTGTTACATACTAATTTACCTCATTGGTTACATTCTTTTTGCCACTTCTCCTGTACAATTTCTTTTGAAACAAAAATCTATCCATTGAGAAAGCAAAAAACAAAACAAAACAAAAAAACAAGCAAAAATCATTGTTATAAAAATGTATCATCTGAAGTGCCTGGAGACTTATCCCAATAAATGAGTCTGAACCAGAAAAATGCAAAGGGACTTTATTATCTTAGCTTACGCTAAGGGTCTCATGCTGACAGGTCAGTATGGACCCTGAGCTGTGCAAGAGCCAAATATTTAAGGATAAGCAGGCAGGAGGTGGGGGCAGGATCTAGGGGGAAAGGATATCTGTGAGTTTGGAATTCCTGTGGATCAGGGGAATGTCTGTAGGCAGCAGGGGACAGGATAGGGGGAGGTCTTTGAGGTAGGAGTTCCTTCAGATAAGGGGGAGAGGCCTGGAAGGTAGGAATTCCTTCAGATAAGGGGGATTGTTCTGGAAGGTAAGAATTCCTACAGACAAGCCTGTTTCACTATAGTGTCATACAGGAGTTTGGATTTTTAATTCTGACTCGTTCTAGGTTCATCAAGCAAAACAAATTCTTGGATTGTCCATGCACTCCTAAATTTGTCTCAGTCTGGAATGAGTTCTTCACTCTCTGTTAGGAGATAGATAGTGTTGACATGGAATCTAGAAGCCCCCGAATTCGTAACCTAGAAAGATTGAATGAACCCCAGTTTCCTTAGCTTTAAGGTGACAGTCTCAGGCTTGGCCCTGTCACATAAGAGTTCCTCTGATTCCACCTCAACACAAGTATCAACCTTAAAAAATACAGAATTACCAAAGTAGTTATAATAGAACATCCTTAATTAGGACAAGGGAGAAAATGTTTATTGACCACTACAGAGAATATCTGCCCATCACACAGAGGCACAATTTGCAAAGACTGTCTTGAGAAAGACACCAATTTCTGTTGAACTAAAAAGAACCTGGGTCCATATTTATACCTTAGGGAACATAGGCAAAGAGGAAAGACTTACTGGTTACCTAGAGGCTTTCAAAAGAGGATATGACCAAGAGGCTAGAATACCTGGGAGCAGCCTAAATACAATAAGAGATACTAATAAAACAAAAAGGAAACTTGAGATTTAATTCTAGAGTGATCAAAGGGTATTTGAGGGTTAATGGTTCAGTCTGAGACAAGGGTCAGTAGGAGGGGTTCATTGTAGGCAGACCTTTAGGGACAAGGGTCAATTTATAGTTTTATAAAACAAGATTGTCATTAGTGAGTGGGATATAATGCCTTCCTCATAAGAAAACTTTCTTTAAGACCCCTTAGACTTTTTAGAATAAGAATCTCCCTTCTCTAAAAACAAAACCTTTAGCATGTCCACTTTAGATTTCAAGTTGAGGGGTTGAGTGGTTTTCTAGAGATGAGAAGTCTTCATCCTGTGGGAATTAACTGCCTTATCTCTTGAAAGTGTCAAAGAAGGTTCATGTTCCCTTTGCATTTGTATACCTTGTTATATCTTTGAATTTACTCACTATTCTTCAAATCCTTGTCTGTAACAAAGGATAGGAGGAGGGAGATCTGGAGGAAGGGTTTTGTGATTGAAAACTATAAATTCGTACTCTGACTTCAACACTTAAGCATTCCTTAAGCATCCAAAGCTAGGGAGTGTCCCTTTTGTGAAAGAATAAAGCGCTCTCTTTGCATCTAAACTCTGAGTTTGTGAGTTTATTTTAGTGGTGAAGTCTGCTGCTCATGATCCTGACACACACTGTAAGTAGCCTGTTTAATCACAAGTCTTCTGGAATCATGGTTGGTCATCGTGTTGATCAGAAATCCCAAGTATTTCAAAGTTGTTTGTTTTTATAATATTTTGCACAACTCCTCGTTGGTGATGCTTTCCCCCAAATTTCCCAAAATGTTGGTGATGAGTTCCCACATCTACTACATGCTTTGCTGTTTCCTTTCCAGTGAAGTAAAGTTTAGAAGTTTTGAGTGATTTGTCAAGAGTTCACCCAGCCAATTAATGGCAAATTAAAACCTAAGTTTCCTAATTCTGTTGTCCAAGACTCTTTTTACTAGAAGAAAGTATTTTGTAGACATCAAAATATTAAATAAATCCAAATGATCATGCTTCATTATTTTAAGGATCAGTGAATTCTTTGGAGTAGGTTCATTGGTGAGCCTGATTTAGGCTCTTATCTCTCCTCCACTGAATTATTGCAATGATTTCCCAATTGGTTTTACAGCCTTCAGTCTTCCCCTTTCACATTTATCCTTTACGCAACTATCAAATAAATATTTCTAAAGTAAAAAGCTGACTATTTCACTCCTCATATCAAAAGCTCTAAGTGTCTGCATCTTGCCTCTAAGATAGAATATGAATTCTTCTGTTTGGCATTTAGAACTCTTCATAAGATAGTTTAACCTCCTTTTCAAGGTTTATTGAACATCACTCTCCTTTCATGGACTCTACATTCTAGCCTAACTGGCCCTCAACTGTTTACTATTCACTTTAGCAAATATAGCATCTTTGGAGATAGATCTACAATCAGCAAATTTCCAAAGACTGGCTATATGCCTTCCAAGGATTTGTAGTCTAGTATTTTGAAAAGCAGTCTTGCTACTTGGACCAAAAAATGATAGCATTATCATATGATGAAAAAAAGCAGGGCAGGATTTTATGTCAGTATGGGAAGATTGAAGGTAGGATGAGAAGGGAGATGGTATTGCACATTCTCAGGCTCCATTAGGGAAGCCATTCTGTGTCCTATAGATGAAGACTGGAAGTGAAGAATAAAGTGGTAGATAAATTCACATGTTAATAAACTTTTCCTTAGCTCAGAGTCCTGGTAGCTGATGGATTACTTTCTCCTTTGCACAATTCCTTCCCCAACCCCACTCCTTTCATTCCAAAAGGAGATTTAAAGTTTCCTGTTTCCTTTTAAGTCTATTACTGTTTTAATACAGTAATACTTTAATTTTGGCTTTCTTTAGATAAAAGATAAAATCAATCTTAATTGTTTTTGCAAATATATCTTTGTATTCAGAGAGAACAAACTGGGAAAGAAGCCTCTGGCTTTAAACTATGGAGAATTTAATTGACTAAGAAGTTTCCTTTCCAGCTTGGCTGCTAGGTGCCACCTGAGAGCATGATGAACTGATATATTTTATTTTATTAGTTTATATCAGTGGTTCAAACTTTTTTGGCCTACCACCCCCTTTCCAGAAAAAATATTACTTAGCCCCCTGGAAATTAATTTTCAAAAAATTTTAATAGCAATTAATAGGAAAGATAAATGCACCTGTGGCCATCACCGCTCCCTGGATCACTGCAGCACCCACCAGGGGGTGGTAGCGCCCACTTTGGGAATCACTGGTTTATATACTTCCCATAAGAAGAACTCTAAACTGAATCTGGAGTTCCTCTTTTGTGTCTAGACCATCACCCTATGATGTAACTGGGGGTGACTAACCAAATCCTTAGTCCAAAACAGGAGAAGAAAAAGAAGAGCAGGTAGGCCCTTTAGACAAAAAATACCCAAACCCTACTTGAGAGAGAGAAACCAGGGTACAGAAAATATAGTACTGCATCCAACCAGTCACATCAGAACACAAACATTGTCTGGGAAGATTCCATTCTATCTAGCCAACTTTATTTCCCTCAGAAACACCTGTAGATTATACAAAGTGTTTGTTCATCATCTCTGTGCCTCTGTATATGCTGAACTCATCGCCCAAAAGGTTGTCTTTCCTATACCTTATAGAATTTCTATATTTCTGGAGAACTCATTCTAAATTCCTTCTCTTACAGGAAGCCTATCTTCTTGATTCTTTCTGTTTCCAGTGCTCTTAACTTAAGAAATTACTGTATACACTTTTTATATTGTAATAATTAAAATTATGAGGCTGATAGTAGCTTAATAAATTTATTAAATCAAAGTAGTACTAGTAAAGAGAGGGAAAGGTAGGAAGGAGGTAGAGAGGTGCTTAGTTTACTAATCTATTGGCTGTCATGATGGATTGAAGCTAATCTCCGACAATGGTTCCTCAGCTCTCCATATTTCAGCCAGAGGATTTCCAAAGACTACCTGCTTTCCATTTACAAGCTCTATTCTCCACCCATTAGCTCTTACATGTCACATCCCAGAAACCAACCGTAATTTCTTAATTTGCCTGGATTTCCCAGAGGGGCAGTGCCTGTGGAATCAGTTTCCTGTCTTGTTGGTTCATGGTTCTTTAACTTTCTTTCTATGAGGGCTCATCTATACCTGAATTAGTGGTCTTTGACCTCTAGGTCTCTGAGGGATGACATTAAACAAAGCAGCATAATGGAGAGGGAAATTCTTTTCCAACAATATTTAGTTTTCTATGTCCATATTTTTTCTCCAACATAAATTACTTGGGAGCAAGGACTGTTTCCTTTTTCTTCTTGTATCTATAGGACATGGTCCATTTATTAATCAGGCACTGAAGGAATTCCTGCTGAATAGAATGACTAGTCCTCATTCTCTCCATTGTTTTTGGAGTGAAGAACCCTATATATCTCAATGATTGTTTTTGAGAATTGTGGCCAAATCAATTCTTCACGTCATTGCATCTACCTTGAGGAGTTGCTGTAAAGCTCAAAATGTTGTGGGGGGCTTGAGGTGAATCCCCTGGGTTCAGGAAGGGTGCCTTTTGCAAGAATGCAAGACTCCATAACTTAGCTTAGAAATAAAAAGAGAAATTTATTAATTTAGAAGGTAATGCTAAATTTGGCTGGGAGGTGAAAAGATGATACTGGGAATAGGGGAAGAGTTTGATGCCAGACAAACTGGGGACACTTTTACACCTCACAAGGGAAGGACTGACAGATAAACACAGGTAAACCAAATGGGGATGTGAGGTTTGAGAATGACAGTTGGTCAAGTAACTGACAATCTACCAACCAGGGAAAACCAATGGAGTGGGTTCTTGATAGCTTAGAGGAGGCAGGAGGTACTAACAAACTGGGTTTATTGGTATTAGATGAGGGAAGTGGGAGAGAGGGGTTTCTATATTAAGAAATAGCCCTAATGGTTTAACTAAACTAAGATCTAAGCTAAGCTAAATGCTAACTAGAATAGGAGGGGCTGGAGAGAAGGGCTTCTCACTACACTGGTTCAGTGATGCTCCAAGATGATCATAGATGCCATAGGAACCAGGAATAAGTCCAATAAATGGCCAGTTAATCCAAAACAGACTCTAGGGAATAAGGTAGATAAATCTGTTGTCCACCAACAGATAATCCAGACCTTTCCTCAACGTAGGCCATGATTGCTGCTTGGAGTGTCTTCTTCTCAGTGATATCCCACACTGACAGCAACTTGGATATTTGGCAAAGCTGGACCAAACAGCCAAAAAAAAAAAAGCCTCCTTCCCTCCAGCTTGGTCAAACTAACCACTTTTTCAAAATCCCAGATTCATTCTGTTATGGAACTCTCAGGTCTTTAAACACAGCCTGACAGCCTGGGTGCTGATGTCTTATTTTCCTCATTACAGAGGACAGCATAGATGGAAAGCTGCCTCCCCAAGGAGATCACTTCTGGGGTCTTTATACTCTTTACAACAGGCAATACAGGACTTGGGGAGAGTATGCACTTAGGCACAAGAGTGTAGATTGGTCAATCTGACTGGGGTCAGCCTGAAGACATAGATGGGACCCTCATAGTTTAGGAGACAAATAGATATCTTAGATACAACCCCATGGTATCAAAGCATAGCCTGGAGGCATATCTCTGGGTCCATCTTGAATCCTTGGGGACATCCAAGGAGGATAATTCTCTCAAGGGTCTTTCTTATCATTAGCCTTTGAAGTCCAGACCTACCCTTTCTTTAGCCTTAATAAGGATGCAAGGAAGCAAAGGAATTTTCCTGCTTACAGTATGGCCTGAAACACTTCCATAATTTGGAGTGCAAGGTAAATATAGGATCCCACATCAAAATGAGACAGTATTTTTAAAAAGTATTTAGCATAGTGACTGGTGAATATTAGAGTACCTTTAAATGCTTATTCCCTTCCTATTCCCCCATTTGACAGTCAGTCCTTTGGCAAATATATTTGCCAGAATTAGGGAGGTTGAGTTTTGTACAGTGAGGACCCATACTTAATTATAGCTTGAAAGGACCAATTTAAAATTGATATACATTAGCATTCTCTTTAAAAGATTATGACACAGATTCTGGGTGACTAGACCTTATCTTCAATCCTTAGGATCTCTCCAGAATTTGAATTCCGCCAAACTACCCAAATGTAAACTACTCATTGTAAGGATTAATCAGAAGAGGTAAATATAGCCATCTCCACAAACCAAGAGACCAAGAAAACTAAAGAGATAATCACCCAATAACTTTGTTTTATGAAACCCTCATTCATCCCTGAATCACCCTAGATAGGATTAGTAGGTTGGCCCTAGACTGAACAATAAACCTTCAAGTATCTATTGATCTCAACTTAGATATAAAAAAGATATATGGGAGAAAGACCCATATCCAGAGTCCCAGAGTCACCCAGAGTGGATAGTGGTAGTTTCCACTGAATACCCAGCTGTGACCTTCGGGTATTCTAATCTCTGGTTAGTTAGAGTGAAGCAGAATCATTTTCTCTCATTGGGCCAGTTGTATAAACACCTTGGAGACAATTTATGTATAAAATCAGTATCTCTTTTATTATAAGTAGGGATACAAACTGAGGATCAGAACAAGGGGTCCCTAACTCTAGGGGATCTAACTATTCATCCAACAACCTCTATGTCCCTCTCAAGAGGAAGCCTTTGGATTTTCTGATTAACTGACCAGCTCCCTATTTCTATCTAGACATTCCCCCAAAGCTGACTAAGGTACCTATCTATGACCCTCAGTAGTTTAGATTTAGTTTAGAAGTTATCTCCAAAACCTGTTATGAGAGCTCTCAAATGGCTAAGTCCATCCCAGAGGGGTCTAACCCCTGAGGTAAAACCTTAAAGCCAATCTGACAGGATTTTTAAAGATAAAACCCTTCTGGAAAGCACAGCAGGTATGATCAGATCCTTTTCTAGATATTCCCACTCAAACAGAGTACCTCCAAAGATGATTTAGGGGTTTTTCCTTCTCCACAGTCAGGTTCCATACAGGAAGAGCCCCACCTCCTCTTACAGGAAGTCCCTCACTTAACGGTTGTCACTTCCAAACTCTTACTCCTCTGTCTTCTGCCTGCTAAAAACCTTTCCCTCTATGTGCCTTAAAGACAGCTGTCTACTTCTCTGAAATCTTATCCTATCCCTAACATTTTCCCATTATAGGTTGGAATAGTAGATCTAATCTAAATTTAGTACCCTTTTGTCTTAGAAGTTTCTCCCATTTTATCTAGGCCTCTCCCAGGTAGTTTAATCCCTGGCTGAATTCTTCCTTCCCTTGTCTCCATTGAAGCCAATCAATTTTCTTTCCTTTATTCCCAAAGAACATATAACACCCCAAGTTCTTCAGTTTGTTGGAAAATTCCTACCATGCAAAAATTCCAACCCTGGTGCATTGTCCCAGAGACATTGTTTCTAGAGTTTCAGAGCTTAGCTCAGTGTGGCCTTGATGTGTATGCATAACTCTGTATGGCGACCATAAGAAAATTGTCTCCCTTGTCCTTATTAAACACTTGTGCAAAAGGAAATTCCTCCTCCTTTCTTTTCACTACGTGTACCTAGTTTGCATTTCCAGGCATGAACCTGGAAGCAAGGACTATGTCAAGGAAATCACTGGGCAAATTTAGTCACAAGAGTAGAACAACAGCCAGAAAAATGGAGAAATGGAGTCAAGAGTATCATAAGACCAGGAGGGCAGGATGATCTTCCTAGACTGTTCTCTGGGTGATGCAGACAAAATGGAAAGCCATGGTTGGTACCTGAGCTGTGCTGTGTTAGTGGGCAGAGAATTTTATAAGAAGGAGTAAATGGTCTCTTGGCTTGTGTGTTCATGATGCTATCTGGACCCGTTGATGAGTGGTGAACATAGGAGGCCCATTATGTTGGCCTTAAGCTAAATGCAACAATAAGGAAAGTACTCTATATCTCTCTCCTATTTTCCCTCTTCTTCCTCCTGCTACTTTTGATTTAATAAAATTATTAATCTACAGCCAGACTCCTAAATTTAATTCTTATATCTTTATAACTACTTTAGTGTCTCTCTGTTTTTCAAGGTTGACACACCTGATGAATTAATAGTAGAGAAGGCCAATGCTTCCTTAACTTGCTCACTCAAAATTATCTCCTCCTCTGAGTTATTCTGGCAGGACAACAGAATACAATTAATAAACATATGCTGTGGGATTTATTTAGCAATTTCCTTGTTTCCATTGTAGTCTCTGCCATTGTAATATGTCTCTGCTGTCACACTATCATTCTGTGGAAGTAGCAGCCAAACTCACCCCTTCTCTCCCATGCTAAGGTGATTAAGGTATAGGAAAACTAGGAGCTTATTCTGACTGAGAGGATAACCCCACTTAGAGAACTAAGAAAAGAAGCAACCATAGCAGGGCATAAGCATGCATATAGACACCAGTCTTTAAGGAAAGGAGACTGGCATCTAATGGGGATGGTTTTGGCCTTACAGAAGTCATTTGGGGTAAGAGACTGAGCCCTATTAAAAGTGATTTGTGCATAAGAGGGGGGAAAAGTGATTTGCCCATCATGGGAGAAAGCTGAGATAATTTTGATTTTCAGCCCTGGGAGAATCTGCCATCAAAGGAAGAGTCAAATAACCAAAGATCTCAGGAAGAAAAAGAATTAAAAACCCTGAACACAAACAAATCAATAGGAAAGAAATAGAAAAAGGAGAGAGTCAAATATATTGAGTAGACATCGCAAAACAAAGGAAAATTGGTTAATAACTGATGAAGTAGGGGATTCAATGAATTGCCAACAGAGCATGCAACCACAGCAGAATGTTCTCAAATGATTCAAGAGAGAAATATGAATTGTGAAAATAGAATTTCTGGCCTGAACAGCAAAAATAGTTGGCAGAATGGAAAAAAAAATTTTTTTTATTGTGGCAAGTCTTTCCAGAGAAACAAAAGAGAGAACAACTAAATATACAGAAAGAAGGAAAGCTGGGAAAAAAAAGCAATATGACAATATCAAAAGAACACATGATCTCAGAAAGACAAAATGCATAGACAACTTAAGGACCATTGATTTCCCAAAAGAACATTATGAGTCAAGTAATCTGAATACCACAGTGAATGAAATAATGCAAGAAAACTGCCTGGAACTTCTGTATACAGAAAACAAAGTGCTCATCAAAGGAATCTATAGATATCCTATAAACTCCAAGTAGTTACATTTACCACATCCAATAACAACAAATTCTGCAAATGACTAGGAGAAAGAACTTTAAATATAAAGAAAAGGAAATCTGAATAACTCAAGACTATTCTGAATCCTCTAGAAATTGTTGAGGGAATGTAATAATGCATGCCAAAGAGTAAAGGAGCTCAAGATGGAACACAAGTTGCAATATACTGCAAACCCAAGCCTAATCATTAGTGAAAAAAAAGATAGACATTTATTTTTCTTTTTTTTTTTTTTATTTTTTTAAACCCTTAACTTCTGTGTATTGACTTATAGGTGGAAGAGTGGTAAGGGTAGGCAGTGGGGGTCAAGTGACTTGCCCAGGGTCACACAGCTGGAAAGTGTCTGAGAAAGATAGACATTTAATAAAAGAGAAGCAGCTGAAGGATTCCTATTAAAAAAAAATAAAGATAAGCAGATTATTTGCCTTGTAAACATCCCAGACAAAAGAAAGAAGAAAGCTAAACAGCAATCAAGAAAATTTATTCCAGAAAAAGGTGGAAGGTCCTAGAAAGAGGAAGACATATATGGCATTGAGTATGACAACAATAATAACAAAATAACAATAGAGGGATTAAGAGATTCCTCTCAAAGTATCCAAGTAGATAAAGATGTAAAAGGCAACTTAAATAGAAGAGATGATAGAGGAACAAGCTCAAAGCACCATGGACCAAACCTCAGAATATTCCACCTGAAAGTAAATTAGTGTTTTTTTTGAAGGGGAGACAATAAATGATAGAAAGAGAGGACATATAAAAGGGGAAAGGAAAGGTAGAAAATAGAGAGGAATATATAGTGTAACCTACTCCAATAAAGTGCACTGTAAACTATGAAGGGAATATAACTTCTGTTCTATTCTCAGCAAAAAAAAATTGGGAAAGGGAGATTGAAATGAACAATGACATGGGAAATCTCATTTCAGTGTTGGGAAGAGGTCTCACTGAAGAATACTTTCATTGGGGGAGAGATATAATATGTAATGAAATATGGGGCTCTTACAATAGATATAATATACAGTGATTTGATGCTTAGAGAGATCACTGCCTCTGGGAGAATGCTGTGCCTTTAGGGATATATGTTGTTTCAGGAGAAGGGGAATGAGAGTTCCTGCAAAAAACTAGCACTCAAAAATGTTCATGGACATGGACCCAAATACCAGATTTTGTAGCAAATTATCAGTAAGTTATGGGAAAGAAAAAACACAGAAAAGGTGAGAAATGGAAATGGAATATACAATGAGGAACTCAAGAAAATTGCCCCTATAGGAAAATGCTTCTATCCTTTCTGTTACTGGATGAATTGATACTTCTAAAAAAAGTAAAGTATAACAGAAAAAGGAGTGAGTGAGCAGAATCTATGGGACAATAATAGAAATTGTTTAGAAGAGAAACTCAGAATTAGTACTTTAGAGACTTTAATTTAAAAGAAATACAAAGAGATTAAAGAATTAATATATAAGTCTTAGGCCCATGAATAAAGAACAAAATTTTAGAATAGACATTGTTATGAGGTGAGAGAATGGACATGATTGACAAAGAGTCCATATCTAAGGAATTAAAAAGGCACTGCAATAATTTTAAAGATATTTATTAGCAAGATGATCCAGAGGCAGACTTGCAGGAAGAAGTTTGCCTGCCTAAAGTAACAAAAGATGGAGTTTTTATTGATTTCATAGGAGAGCTGGGTATGGAACAGAAAACAAAGGGAGAAGGAGCATGTGACCTCAAGGATGGGTAACTTTGGGGGAAGGGGTCTGAATTGGCAAAGTTGTCTATCAGTGAGATATACAGATGTCAGAAGGGTGGAAGACACATGCCATATTTATGTTTATAAGTAGTCATCAAAGATGGTCTTTTCTGGCTAGACTGGTTTAGAGGACTCCTTCATTTGTCATCTGGAATTTCTGGGTTTTCTGCATCCTGCTGCATTTCCCCCTCTCTTTATTTCTGGATTCCACTACAATGTATCAACCTGAAAAAAACACAGAAAACTAAAAAGGCAAAAAGAATACTTAAGATTTGGTTATATCTTCTAATCCTAACTAGCTTGAACAATGAGTGTTTGATGGCTTATTGCTCAGTCTGGGACAAGGATCAATAAGATTTCTTGAAGACAATTTCTCAGGGAAAAGAGCCAATTTGGGGTTTCATAAAACAAGGTTGTCTGGCAGAAAAGGAAGAGACTTAATGTAGAAAACAAATGAAATACATTTTTTTCTAGAAAAATGTGCAGAAAAAGAAAAAAGTTTAACAAATAGAGGAGGAGAGGGAGAAGGATTTTACTTACCAACTCAACTGAGAGAAAAAAGGAGAGGAAGTATTAAATAAGTATAAAAGGAAGAAATCAAAAAGAATAAATGCCCTAAGTAAAACTTCAAAACTAAATAAAGGGGTAACAATCAGGAGTTGGGCAGAAGTGATAATGGATAAAAGGTACTATGGAAGAGCATTGACCTCAAATAAATTAAACAAAAATAACTGAAGAGACAAAGCACTAATTTTGTGGAAGAAGAAAAACTCCTTCAAAATCCTAATTCATAATAAAGTTAGAGAAAAATGGAGAAAAGTATAAACCTAACTCTTATAACTAAGTATAATTGGATTAAACAATCCAATAAAATAAGTAACATTAGATAAGAAAACAAATCCTCATAATCAATTGTTTTTGAGACACTTATAAAGGAAAGGCATATAGAGAAAAAATGTGAGGGGCTAAAACAAAATTTACTATGCATTAAGTGAATCTAATTACCAACAATACCCCAGGGAAACATTAATAAGAAGAAAGCTTCCATATATAACAACATTTATAGTAGTACTTTTTTGGTAGCAAAGAACTGGAAACAAAGTAGAAGCCTATTGATTTAGGGAATGTGTAACAAATTATGGTACTATGCTATTAAAAAATGTTGATAATGATGTATCCAATTGTTGGAAGAGAATTTCTCTCTCCATTGTGTCGCTTTATTTGTCATCTTTCAGTGACCTAGGGGTCAAAGAACACTGAGTAAATTTAGGTATAGATAAGCCCTTAGAGAAAGGAAGTTAAAGAATCAAGGAACCAAACTGATACCACAGGCACTGTGCCCCTGGGTAGCCCAGGCAAATTAAGAAACTATGGTTGGTTCCTTAGATGTGATGTGTGAGAGCTAATGGGTGGAAAAACAGCTTATAAGGGGAGACTCATGAGTCTTAGAGGTCTTCTGTCTGGAGTGAAGGAACCTGAAGGAACCCTTGTTTGTGCTTAGTTTCAATTCATCATGGCAACCAATAGATTAGTAAACTAAGTACCTCTCTGCCTCTTCCCTATCTTTCCCTCACTTTACTACTATTACCTTGATTTAATAAAGTTAATAAGCTACCAGCAGCCTCATAATTTTAATTATTACACAAAGCAACATGAAAGACTTTTACGAAGTGATGAAGAATGAAATAAACAGAGCTGAGTTTCTGATAATGATCTATTCCCAAAATAATTTCTTGGTCGAATTCTTCATGGGGATAATATGAGTAAATATTTTTATATTTGTTTAATTAATTTATTAAATATATTGTTTGTCCTTAGGATTAGAAAACGCTTTTTTAAAATTTGAAATTTAATTAAAGGTACTTACGTAGCACATTCCTAAGACATGTTGGGTTAGGTAAGTGTTGGAATAGTGCTTAAGAGCTATGATGAGCTAAATTGTGTATATTTTCCTTCTGTAAGAGTTGTAAATATGCAATCAGAATTCTTTTTTTCTTCATAGTAACATAGGATGCAAGAAGAACAGCATTTTTTTTGACTATAAAATTTTTAGAACCATTCTAGTTACCTGTTTTAAATTTTCTCATTCCAGAAAAAGCACAATAAGTTCTCCACAGTTATATTTCAGAATTAAGTGCTTTGAGAACTCTAGTTAACATGGACAGAATCATAGGGAAGGTGGGTTTATGAGAAATACCAGGTTCCCAGAAGCTTGAGGTTTTTAATCATGAAAACGGACACCTTCTGTTGAATATACAGTGAATACTTGTCACTTCCAATTTAGCTGTAGACACTGTATTTACAAGTTTTGTGTTGCCCATCATGAGGTAGCACTTTTCAAAAGTGTTCCCACTTCTAGGTCCTTGTAAACTTTTTTTTTCCTCATTCATATTTACATTTTTCTGCTATTCATGTGCAGTTTCCCAAACCCCTATTTTACTGTAGAAAAGTGTTTGTGGATTCTTTATTCAGTTAGACTATCCACAAGAATTATAAAGGAGAAGAAAGAGACACTGCTAGAATAGTAATGGCCCATTAACACCCTTCCTGAATTCATTTGCAGTGACAAATTGTCCTAGTTTCCTGACTCTCCCTTGTACTAGGATCTCTGTTTCTATTCTTTACAATGCCCCATATTTGTACATTAATATAGCTGAAATCAAAGTGATGTAAATGATTCCTAATAGCTCAAGATGCTTTTACTAACATAATGGTAGTTGCAAAAACATGTAAAAACTGTCAGCTAGCATTAGGCAAGGAAACCAGTGAAGCATGACATGAATTTAAAGGACACGATCCTAGGAAGGACAAAAGTATCTTCTTACTGGGGTTTCCATGATCTCCACTAGGTTAGGGACAACTTGCAGCCCTTGTGAGTCAAGAGTAAAAACCAAGGTTTGTTTATGTCTGATCTAGATATTGTTACTATGATTTCATCACTATTATTTTGACATTTATTAGGGTTTATGAAGGGCTATAGCTACCTTGTGAAGAAAGAACATGTATAATGAATATACCATACTCCTATGAAGATAAAATCTGTGTATTTATAATAAAGGCATACACACACATGCTGAAGTGTTAGACTGATGCTATTACATAGAGAGTAGGAAGAGATAAAAGGAGGGAAAGCAAGTGCTTTTAATTCAGGCAAACCCTATTACCTAGCACATGGGTCTAAATGTAGAAGCCATTCAACTTGTCATGCTGGCTGGATCTTTTTTGTTGTAATATCCTAGTCAAAAATCTGTGGCAACTTTAACTCATGAAGTTTATTGGGCTCTTCCTGACTCCCCTTACCTCCTTCTTGCTTAATGAGCCTTTAGGGGTTGGAGGAAAGGAGTTTATAGAAATGAACTTTTGATGGCCTTGAATAATTATACTTCTAACTTTGATATTAGTCATCTGTAACTAAACATTGGTTATTAAGTAATTTTCCTCATATTAATCCTTTTAAGGAATTATGACCACTCTACCTTCCTTCCTCTTTGCCTCTCCTTCACCCAAACCACCATTTGTGGACAAACACACATGCATACACATATGCACAAACCTCACTCTGCCAATAAACAAATTGTGCCTCTAAATATTCCCAAGAGTTTGTGTTGTATTAGCAAAATATACTTATGAGGAAAATATCACATGACATACTGTGAGCAAATGTGGCAACTGGTCTCTACCCCAGTCCATCTTATCCTATTATGAGCCCCAGGCACATATACATAGAATTCCTAACTTAAACTAGGGTACGAAATTAAGATGGGATCCTTGTGGCAGATACAGACTGTTTTCTGAGTACTATTTTAGTTAATTCTAGTCTTCTTTACTAATAGATTGACCATGAGGCAATGGTTTTGTTTTGTCCTGGGCAATTCATGAAACAGAAAAATAAAAAAATGGCCCTTACCTTCTTTTGTTTCCATAATGAGAGTGAAAGAATAGCAGAAAATGGGGCAAAGCTGCTAATAATCACACTGTTTTTTGATTAACACTAAACTATTGGTGTTATTAAATAAGATCTTTCTTGACTGATCAGTGCATTAACTTAATATTAGAAGAACTGAATCACATCAATATTGAAATTCTTGTTCTAGGAGAAACCAGAAGACAAAAGGAAGTTTGACTCATAAATTCTGCCTGGAGAGGAAATAAAAGGATTAAGTATGTTTTGTGGAACATAACTATTGTATCTTATAATCCTTATTGTATGCATAAGAAAAAGATTTTCAGAAGGATAATTGCAGGTTGAGAACTCCAGAATTGAAGAGGATGAACTGATAAAGAAATTTTAGGAAGAACTTGATCAAATTTCCAGATCAAGACAATATATATGTTGATTCTTGGAGACTTAAACATAGGGAGATAGTATTATGTAAAACGGTGCATTGAAAATACATGGTTTTGGTTTAAGAAATGAAAAACTCAAGGCTTATTGACTATTCAGGTTCCCCATGACTTTATAGTATTCATACCTCATTAATAATTGCTTCCAGAAGTGAAATGATGGACATGATGACAACCAAACAACATGGGGAAAAAAAATGAAATTGTGACTGTTTTAACAAACTAGAATAACTCTTCATTTTCTGGACTTTGTCACCATGACTCAATTTGCCTTGGCCAACCTTATGACTGCATTCTCTTATTGATGAGTTCTTCCTAAAACTGCTATTTTGAGAAATAATCTAAACCAACCATCTTTTTCTTTGGATTTTGCCACAGCCTCTGCACATGGGTATCTTACCCTCCTCCCTTGCTATCTGCCTCCATTAGAATGTAAAACTTTGGAGGTAGGGACTGTCAGTTTATCTGTTTATTTTTGCCTATTTTTGTACATTCCAATCTTAGCACAAAGCTTGACACAGTTTAAGTGCTCAACTCATGCTTGTTGACTCATGAATGGTGTGGGAATAATTTCAGAAACAAATTGTGACATTGATATTGCAGAGTGGAATTCCAGTTTCAAGAGAAAGGGTTAAGCCACAGCTCAGAACTTTGTGGGGGGGCGAACTTTGGGTGAGGTGGCAGTTTAAGGCAGTTAAGGGCAGTTGATTAGGCTTGAATCTATACAAAGCCAAGGTCAGTTCTCTGCTGCCCACCTTGCTTTAGCTTGACTAGATCTTTAAGCAGCATCACAACCATTACTATTTAGTTATTTAGATACTAGAAAAGATTAATTATAGGCTTTGAGGGCAAACTAGCTATAAATGATACCTCTTCCTTCTGGGGGGAGGGGCTGCTTGGACCTAACAATTTAGGGCTTCCCTGATCTTATTTTATCCTTGTTAAATCTCCCTTCCTTCCCTTCCCCACATATCATTAAGCCCTTCATCATTTGGGAGCTATGCCTGGCTATTATTTAGGGAAATACTTATACCTCTTGAGGAGCTTGAGCTTGAGGCTGAGCTCCTCCAGCCATGTGGCCCAAAATCCTGACCCTTCCTCTGTCCCTGAAAGCTTCAAGACATCAAGCTTTTCCTATTTTCCCCTACTCAAACCTTTGGGGAAATAGTTTAGAGAAAGTTAACATCTTTAGGAGATCAGCCTTTCCTGACTGAGATCAGAAGATAACAGATCAACCTCCATTTGTAACTGATTCCTAACTGCTTAAGGGAGGGGGGAAGTAAAGGAGTGCTCCCAAGATTGTGCCCCTCCCTTTTCACTCAAGCCTGCTGAGAACCTGTGTGTATGCTCTCCATATACCAAGGGACAACTAAGTCCTGATTGCTACAGACTACTGGCATTTTTACAGCTTCCCACGAATATCACTGTTTAACCAATATAACAAAATAGTTCTGTTTCATTAGACTATTGAGTAATTAGGGCATAGGTCAAAATCAACATCAAATTAGAAGAAAAGAATGATAAGAAAGTACTCAATACAATTGCCACAGTTTCAATCTGATCTCTTAAAATAATCCCCTGGGAAAGATTAGAATGGCAAATGGAAATTATATTGATATTGATTTTTATTTTTTTTTCGAAAAAGTTTACCTGATATTGAATAGTTGCTACAATGATACATAAAGAAGCTAGGTATATTAGTAAGTAACTTTTGATCATTTTGCCAAGTGAAGAGAGATAGCAGCAAAAGGGAACACTTATTTAGAATACAAACTCATTTGTAAAAGTTTATGGAAGAGCATAGTGGAAGAATATTAGCAACATATTTGAAGAAAGCTTGTGAGTAACTAAGCCACTAAGATCTTCCAGCAGGGGAACAACAAATGTCTTTAAATTGAAAAGTTTGCCTGCCCTTTGATCCAGCCATACCATTGTTGGGTTTGTATCCCGAAGAGATCATAGATAAACAGACCTGTACGAAAATATTTATAGCTGCATTTTTTGTGGTGGCAAAGAACTGGAAAAGGAGGGTATGTCCTTCAATTGAGGAATGGCTGAACAAACTGTGGTATATGCTGGTGATGGAATATTATTATGCTAAAAGGAATAATAAACTAGAGGAGTTCCAGGTGAACTGGAAAGACTTCCAGGAACTGATGCAGAGTGAAAGGAGCAGAGCCAGAAGAACATTGTACACAGAGACTGATATACTATGGTAAAATTCGAATACAATGGACTTCTGTACCAGCAGAAAGCAATGACACAGGACAGCTCTGAGGGATTTATGGTAAAGAATGCTACCCAATTCAGAGGAAGGACTGCAGGAGAGGAAACATATAAGAAAAACAAATGCTTGAACACATGGGCTGAGGAGGACATGATTGGGGATGTGGACTCGAAACTACCACACCAATGCAAATATCAACAATTTGGAAATAGGTCTTGAATAAGGACACATGTTAAAACCAGTGGAAATGTGCATCAGCTATGGGTGGGGGGACAGCGGGGGGTGAAGGGGAAAGTAGGAGCTTGAATCATGTAACCATGTTAAAAATGAATATTAATAAATGATTTAAAAAAATAAATTGAAAAGTTTTGTCAATATTTCTCTAATGATTTATTTTCATAATTACTGACATTATTTCCTCTATCAGATACTTAATCACTTGATTAACTGAACACACAGCACCTTTAAAGCTCCTTTAAAGCACCTCTACCAGTACTTTGTCATGGCATGGAGGTTCTTGAAAACTATGCTACTAGAGCAAAGGCTTTTTTGGGTTAAATCATGCTGTAAATGATGAAAGTTCTATTCTGGTAATAGACTATGTCTGCTTTCTGAGTACCAGCCTAGCTAAGGATGGAGAAGCTTGACCCCTTCAGATTGTCCAATTGGTGATGAATTAAGTTAGCCCACAGAATAGATATCAATACCCTCAATGAAGTGCTAATCCTTCTGGCCTCAAATATGTTAAATGAGGAAATAGAAATGGCGCTTGGGAAAACTAAGCCATGAAGGGTGGCTGGGACAGACCAAGAAAACATTGAGGAAATTCATCTTGGTGGTAACACCATTTTGAAAGTATTAAGGATTGTTTAGAGGACATTTCAGGGAAAAGAAGACATCAAAGAACATTAAAAAAATTAACAGATGACATTATATTCCAAACAATGGATTTATGATTTCATTGATGAGAGAATTCCCTCCAGTAACAACAGATTAAAACTCACTCATCCTTGTCAATAAATGTTTATTTTTTGACTGACTCTCATCCATGTCTTTCCATAAATATTCCACAGGGAGTCCACCCAGATGTTGGTTTTCAGAGTATGAAATCTTCCTTCAGATTTCCCTTGCTGATTTTAATTTTTATTGTGGTAAAAAGTGTTCTTAATAGTTTGGCTGACTTACATTTGCTTATGAGTTCTTTAATCCTAGAGCAGGTCAAATGTGCAAAGCTTCCAGAGTAAAAAATGTACAAATTCACTATGATTCCATTAAACACCAAAGGCTTATTATATCTTATTTTTCCAATATTTTATTTTAAATGCTTTAGTATTTTTCCAGATTATACACAGATGTAATTTTAAATAATTGTTTTCTGATATTTTGTTTTCTATATTCTCTCCATCCCTGAAATGGCAAACATATGATATTAATTATTATAATGTGTTATGCAACGTTGTGAAGGAAGACACATATCACATATTAGAAAAAACTCATGAAGGAAATGAAATGAAAAAATTTGTATGTTTCAATCTGCATTTGGACTCCATCAATTCCTTCTCTGGTTGTGGATAGCCTTTTTCATCATTAATCTTTTGGAGTTGTCTTGCATTCTTGCATTGCTCATAGTAATTAAATCATTCACAGTTGATCATTGTATGTTATTGTTGTTGCTGTGTATAATGTTTTCTTGGTTCTGCTCACTTTACTTTGGGTCAAATCATGTAAATCTTTCCATTAAAATGATAATCCTGCTTATTATTTCTTATGCCACAACAGTATTTCATTATAATCATATACCATATTTTGTTCAACCATCCCCAGTTATTAGACTTCAGTTTCCACTTTTTGCCATCACAAAAAGAATTGCTATAAATATTTTTGCATGAATAGGTCCTTTCTCCCCTTCCTTACTCTCTCAGATTCAGACCTAGTAGTGTTATTGCTGAGTCGAAGAGTAGGTACAATTTTATGGCCTTTTAAGCATTGTTTCAAATTTCTTTCCAGAATGGTTGTATCAGTTCACAGCTCCACTAATAACATATTGGTGTTCCAATTTTCCCATATCCCCACCAATATTTATAATTTTCCTTTTTTTGTCATATTAGCTAGAGGGTTTGGTATGAGTGGTACCTCAACATTTTAATTTGTGTTATTCAAATTAATAGTAATTTGGAGCATTTAAAAATCTGACTAAAGATAGTTTTAATTTCTTAATCTGTGAATTGCCTTTTAATATCCTTTAACCAATTGGAGAATGATTTGTATATCTTATAAGTTTGAGTTATTTCTCTATATATTTGAGAGATGAGGTCTTTGTCAGAGATATTTGTTATGAAATTCTGCCCCTCCCACCATTTTGTCTAATATTCGATTAAGATCCTTATTGTTTGTAACTATTCCTGTCCCAACTCTGCCCTCCTTTTAAAACTCACTACCTGTCTCTTTCACAGTCAAGTTCCTTGTTCACTTTATTTTTATTTATTTTTTTTAATTAGACATTTATTAATATTCGTTTTTAATCTGTTTACATACTTTATGCCCCTACTTTCCCCTTCACCCCCCTCCCCC